>NW_008351346.1:1293317-1311648 GCF_000622305.1 Nannospalax galili | reverse complement strand
TCTTATAGGGTTTATACTGAGTACAATATTGTATAACTGTAATAATTCAACTGTAAACCTAAAAATTTACAGCCAAATTTGAAAGAGATGCATCCTACCTCAGGAAAACGTTATTGAATATGTCAATTGTGTTGTAATGATATGCTTCTTCTAAGTATGTTGTTATTAAATAAATCATTTTTAAAAATTAAAAAAAAGGAATGGTAAAGACACACACACACACACACAGAGATTTAATTCTAACACTATCGTGATTAGTGTCTTTCTGTTTCCTTTACGTAGGTATAACAACCCTCATTAAATGGCATTTATGCAGTTATATGTAAAAAAGTTGTAAGTATAAAATTACTCTTAAAAAGATGGAGAAAGTAAAGGTCTTATAATTGTTTAATATGTAATGCAAATATCGATACCAAGATCATCACCACAGAAATAGAATTCATCACGCTTCTAATTCAGTAACTGATGGGGAATTGTAACTGAAGCACTGTACTCTCACTAGAGATAGGAAACGTTAACCCCTTTATTGAATCTAATTTCCAACCTGCTGATCCATAACTTGTGAGCAATGATGTTCATTCATTTGTTTATTTTTGAGCTGTGGGAGTTTGTAATAATTTGTTCAGCAGTAGCTAACTGAAAGATTTCTCTACAGCTGAAAAATTCATTCACAATTTTCTTCTGTTGATACATACCAAATCAGTACTAGATTCACAGACTATAATGAGTGTGGAATTTAGGTCTTACCTTGGTGATGAATACTTAAAAGTGATTGAGGACAGTCAAGTTCTCAAACCTTACTCTCCTATTTTTATAAAAATGTACCAAATATCTGTTACTGTAAATGACGGTAGGAATAAGGGAACATTGTCTCCATGTCTAAAGTGCTTGTGGTATATGGGGCATGCTTAAGTGTGTGGGAAAGGGCAGGCAAGCAAATGAATAATTAAAGGATTTGTAAAAGACTGTAGCCAAGGTGTAAGAACACAGAAGCAGCAGGGAGCTTAAATCTGCCCGAGAACATAAGGAAAGTGTTCACAGAAGACACCCCAATGAGACTAGATGTGCAGGAATAGGTGAGAAACTCGATACATAAAACATAACCCATTTGCCGGTAATTAGCATTAATCTCATTTAGACACTTGTGCAAGTGTACACTCTGGCACACTAGTGAATTGAAATCTGCATTTAAAAACGTAAACATCCTTAGGTGATGTATACATACATGAAAAATTGGGTTACAATTGTGGTTGGGGTGGGAATTCTCATTGTGTCTATACACTATAGTCATCTGAGAGTTTTGAAAAAAATTAGTATCTGAGGTCAGCATCTGTAGAATTCCACATTAACTTGTCCCAAGAAGTTGAAGCATGAAAATGTATAACTAGCCAAGAGTCAATGAGTAGTTTAACTGTAGGTATGTGTTAGATTGTTCTGGAATTTTATGCATAAAACCAAACACAAAACAAATAAAAGATTCCCAAACCATGCACAGGGAGTTAAAATTCCAAGCATCCAAGGAAATCTTTCAACTTTCTCACCTGCATATATGGAAGTATCATGATGATATTGTTGATGCCTGGGCCTCAAGAAAACTTCCATGCCAGGAAACCCTAGCTGAAGAATTTTTGGTAACTGATTACTGGTGGATGGGGGAGAGTAGGTCTTGTTTAAGGGAGAGACTCTAGAAAGACCAACTAGACTCTAGTGGATGAATTTTCACTGAGGGATGTCTGGGTACAAATGCTTGACTGGATAGGATTTAACATATATAATACAATGCATGAAATCCAGTGGGGGCATTTATGAGGGGCATGGATGCAGGGGGTCTAAATTTGATTAAGATCTATTATATGAAATGCACAAAGCTCAATAAAAATGTTTTTATTTTTAAGTATTTTGTTTATTAATTTTTATTTTACTTTATGTGTATGCATGCATTGCCTGCATGTAGGTGAGTGTGCCCGTGTTGCGCAATGCCCGCGGAGGACAGAAGGGGCCGTCGGATCCCCTGGAACTGGAGTTACGGACAATTGTTAGCTACCATGTGGGTGCTGGGATTCGAACCTGGTTCTTCTGCAAGAACAGCCGGTGTTCTTAACCACTGAGCCATCTCTCCAGCCCCCAATAAAAATATTTTTAAAAAAGAAATGACAAAAAAATGTTATCATGCCTAGAGACCTAAGAATACATGAAATTGAAAAGGTTCTTATATAGCAGGTTCTGGAATTAAGAGGGAAGGGTCAAAGAGACAGACTATATTTGGGAATTTTCTTGTTAATGGTATAACGAACAAAGGGTTACTGGTAACTTTGGGGAGATAAGGTAAGGAAGAACTTCATTCATGACACAACTTCTTTATGGTTTTTATAGAGTTCTTCCTCTTGGCTGCCCTAGCTCTGCTTAGAGAGAATTTAAACCTTAGAATCTGTCACTGATGGATATTACAGTCCCCATGGTGTTCTCACTAGATCCATTGCAATGTTTGGGCCGAGTTCCAATCAGAAAATTACTTTCTATTGACTGTAAATTTCACACCTCCACCATGAAGACTTCTCATAACACACACTCTCTAAATTGGCTTCAGGTCTTGCCTGAGACCAAGCATGACACATACCCACAAATGGGCTTCAAATTGAGCCACAGCCTTGGTTAAACATATTTTAATGACAACACATAACATTCAGGTCACCAAAAGAATATTTCCCCCTTCATATGATACATGTGTTGCTGGCATAAAATTATATGACTTACGTCTCCTTTCAGCAGCGGGAGGGTCGAGAAATCTTTTTCACTTTCAGTCTGAAATTACTCTGCGGTATAAATTATTACTCACAGTTCAACACTTGCCGTGTTCAGCCCAGAGGTGGCTGCCTTCTCAAAGGCTCTGTGATTTATGGATGGAGGCAGAAAGGCTAGAGTGCCTCTGAGCAGACATGTACCTGCTCACTGTTCCCTCTGTCAGATGTGACAGAGGGCTGAAGGGATGACCCCACCAAATCACATGGATCAGACAAACAGGAGAGAAGCCTTTAAACTCTGATGACATGGGATAGTTGAGTAAGTCTGTGTGTCGGGGGTGGGAGATAGGGAGTGATTGACAGAATCTCTCCTCCACTGGGCTAGTACTTGATTTTGTTTTTTGAGTTGTTCAAGACTGAAACCAGTCAGAATCTGGAGTTATCTAGTTGAATTCTAGTACTGGATATTTTCCTTGGTACTTTTTCTATTTTCTTCTTTTCATGTGTATGTTGAGTGGTACACATGCATGTATGTCTCTTCACATGTGTGTGCACGTGCACGTGTGTGGAGGTCCAAGACATATTGGAAATCTTCTCTGATAGCTCTCTACTTTATTCGTTTTTAGGCAGAGTCTCTCAGTCAAACTCAGAGCTCATCAATATAGCTAGTTTGCTAGCCAATTTTCCCTGGAGATTCCTGTCTTCACCTTCCAAGACTAGAGTGGCACATGAGCTGCTAGGTTCATGCAGTGTTTACACGGGTTCTGGGGATCTGAGCTCCAGATCTCTTGCTTGCACTGTCAGCACTTTAAATACTGAGCCATCTTCATAGCCGTCTTGGTATCTTTTGTGAACAGGCAGTTACTATTATCTTCATTATATAAGGGATATAATACATTTCTTGCAAAAGTTGCAAAGTTAATGTTTCATTCAAGTGAAATAAGTTATGGAAATATTGTATGGATTATACAAACGGTTAATTTTGTGGTGACAGGATTACCATGAAGTATGATGGACTCACCCAATGGCATTTCCTCCTCAAGGGTTCTAGCTTTTTCTATGACTTATATGCAGTGTTTAAATAGCTATTGGAGCCCCATGTTATATCACAGTCTCCATCTCTACCTTGCCCGTGGTTGGTTCTGCATGTATTTGCCTCAAGAAAATATGAAGGTGTCTTGTTTCATTAAGATTTATTTATCTTTGGTTTTAATACAGGGTCTTGCTACACAGCCCTCCTTGGCTGAAACTTGCTATATAGACCAAGCTGGCTTTAAACTTGTGGCATGCCCCTGTTTTGGCTTCCTGAGTTCTGCGATCACAGGTATAAAACTCTGTGGCACACAACTGCCTTGTCTTGAAATAAAGGTTGTGGATCATCAGCATTTGGCTTCCTTTATAAATCTGAAGTATTGATTAGCAACTTATATGTGGAAGACAGAAAGCAGAGAACGATGGAACTGAAAACATCAACCTGCCATTTTTGCAAGTTTCTGTACATGTGAGTACATTATGTGTATGTGTTTGCATGCCCATGTGTACACTTGCATATGGAGACAAGAGAACAACCTCAGGTGCAGTCCCTCAGACCCAGCCACCTTTTTTTGAGACAAGGTCTCTCTTTTGCCTGGGATCAACAAATAAACTAGGTTGGCTGGTAAGCAAGGCTCAGATTCTCTGGTGTGGGTCCAAAGCAACGTGGGCTCAAACTCAGGTCTCCAGCTTGCAAGGCAAGCACTTTACCAAATGAAATATCCTCTCAGCCTAGGAGAAATTTATTTAAAAGATCAAGGTGCTAACTTCCCCGTGTAACCCTTAGCAAAACTGTTGCCATTTAGCATACTAGTTTGAGTCCCAGAACACATGTAGTGACACATGATTATATTGCTACGTATATACTGTCACAAGTGTATTTTTCACATTTTAAATATCTTGTTTTGTATCAGGTGTGAACAGGTGTCCATCAAAGGCCATTGTATAAGGGAACCCCAAAGAAGTGTCACTTCATTGCAAGAATGCATTCTGAGGAATGCACTGTTAGGCTATTTTGTGTATTTACACAAATCACAGTGGCTATGAAGCTCCTGGGTACAGAACCATCATTATATACACAGTATATTGTTGACCATAATGCTGCTAAGTGGTTCATAACTATACAATGAATGAAATATTATGTATTATGTTGTATATATATAATATACTTGTAACACTATGCAATTATTTAATACACTATATGATAGCATACATATGTAATAATTGATATAAAACATTTTAGAGGGTTTTCTTAAGAGCTCATTTCAGAATTTGTCTTCCTTGACATTGTTCACGTGGACATCTTGTACACTGACAAGTCCACCAAAATGAAAGACTGTCTAGAATCACGCTGTCTAGAATTTCAGCAGTCAAATTCTGAGGAGCACACCAGTCTCAACGCTTAAAAAATACATGAAGGGTGGTTTCTCAGAAGAAATGACAATTAATTAGAACAATAAAGGAGAAGCAGAAGTTCCACAGGCACAAAAAGAGGTGTGAGTCCTTCAGGGACAGACTTTGCCCAATGAGAGGGCACAGATGTTCGGGAGCGGAAATAGATGGACATGATGCCACAAAGCTAAAGTTAATAAAGGATAGGTCAGGGGTGTTTTCAGTCCAAATCCTGGCACTTTTGTTTTATCTGGAAATAAACAATCCTTGAAAGTTTGAGGAAGGACAGCATAAATCCCTCTTTTGGTCTCAGTGGCCTGGGAGGGCATGCACATGACTTTCTACCATTTCCATGGTATTACTAAATATTTGCTGTGTTAACCTGACCTAACAAGCATTAAATAATGTTTGGGGACAGTGCTATAGAGGGAGTTAGAATTGGCAATGCTGTGGAAAAGAGAGGAAAGAACATTTCAACACAGACAGCAAGATCATTCCAGTAACTGTGAGGTTCAGCAGCTGGAGATGTTGAGTTGAGTGAGAGCTGTCTGTTAAATACCTCCTTGTATTAGCAAAGCTCCTTGAGTGGCCTTGAAAATCACTGAAGTGCCAGAAGGCTTTATAATCCAGAGCTTAAGTTTACTGCAGTGATATGTCGCAGGGATTGTTAAGTGAGAACAGGAGCCTGTCTATTCACCTTAACAAGTGAGACAGGCCTACAGTCCTGCCTGGTACAGCAAGGTCTGTGAGCGGAGAGTGGAGTCAGAGGCACCTTTGACAGCAGCAGCCCAAACAAACAGACGGATGAGACCATGCCCAGAGGGTAGAGTCAGGAAGTGTTGGGAAAAAAAGAAGCTAGGTTCCATTCACACAAATGCTATTTTGTGCCAAATACAACTAAATGTCTCCTATATAATTTTGGTTTGTGTGGTTAAAAGAGTTTATGGGTTCTTGGAACCAAGAAAAGAGCCCAATGAGGAAAGTAGCTGTCAACACATGCTCTTAAGGAAACCATGCATTTCAGTTTGGTTGGCATTCAGGCACAGTGCTGACATCATAATTTTCAGGCAAAGGTGTAAGATACATCTTTTTATACAAGGCGTCAATCAGGCACAGGGACGGCTGGTGTAAGAGTTGAGAACCAAAAGCTATGTGAAAATACTGCAGTCCAGGCAGGAAGCTGTCAGAGGAAAGCATCAGATGAAACCAGTGCAGCAGTTGTGAATTTTCAAGGCCGCAGAGTGCAGTATTTATCCCAGTTTATCCTTTCGGTTCCCCCGAATCCTATCAAATAGTTTCTTAAACACATGTGCCATCAACCTATGAGAAAAATGTGTAGTGTCTAGGTCTCACATGTATCTAGCAACAGAAGTATTTTCAGTTAAATTCAATTTAAAAAGGTCATAGGCCCTACTGCTATTATTATGCTAAATGTATATAATATCAAGCTGCCTAATAAATACTTAGCCTTATACCAATCAACTAATGCAACTCTCAACCCTCACCAGAGATGCTTCATTCTGTATGGAATGGCAGTTAATATAGAGAGTCCCAAGTGGGTAAAGTGCAGAGAATAAGTAGCTGTGGAGTGCTTAGCCCTAAACAAGTTGTCTACATCATACCCCTCTGCCCCAGGGCTCAAGAAACAATGTGGAAGATGGGGCAAAACAATTGTAAGAGCCAGAAGTTGTGAAGGATCGCTGTGAAACAGTGCTTTCTGGACATGACAGGGCCATTTTACTCATGAATGCACAATGACTGTGGTTGCAGGCACAAGACCTGTACGAGACCAACTCAGTCATGCTCTAGTGGATGGTGCCCTATATCCATCCACATATGAGCAGGAGCAGCAGTAAGTGGACTCTCTGATTATAAAGAAAAGAAAGAGGAGGAATAGGAGGGGGAGGAGGAGAGGAGGAGGAGGGAGGAAGAGGAGGAGGAAGGAGGAGGAGGAAGGAAAAGGAAGAGGAGGAGGAGGAGGGGGAGGGGGAAGAGGACAAAATAAACTTCCACTAGAGTGTGAGGGAGGTGTTCAGGGAGGAGTTGGAGGAGAAAAATATGGAGTGGATGTGACCTAAATACAATGCGTGAAAAGATCAAAGAATAAATATGAATTCCATAAAACGCGGTCTGCTTTAGGACTGCCTTCTTATTATGGATAAGTGACTTCTATTTACATCAGTTAGAGCCTTGTTTTCTTATAAACCTATCTGTGTGACACTAAGAGATTCAGTTACAGTCTAAGAATTCTCCAAGTTCTTTATGTTGGTCATGTTGTTTAATCTTCACAACAGGAAGAGACCCAAATAGCAACCACTTTCTTTATTAGCACCCAAAGAATTAAATTTTATTATGACATTTTTCAACAAAATTTGGGGTTTTTCCCTCTCCCCTCTTCTTTCCCATCCCCTCTTTCCCTGTGACTTCCCACCCCTAGGAGCCTCCTCTCCACATTCAGGTCATATCTGATCTGTTGTCCTCACTCTCCCTTTCTCAAGTCTTCTTGTTCCTTTCTCAGTGATCTTCTATCTAGTTTCATAGTCTACCCTATTCTCATAACTCTCTTATTTACATACATATAAACATTAAAGTTGGGCCCTAAATACGATAGATAATAAGAACCAACTATTTGCTTTCTACCAGAAACAGACCTAGTTAGAAAAGTAGGAACTGGAGAGACGACTCAGTAGTTAAGAGTACTGGCTGCTCTTGGAGAGAACCTGGATTTGGTTCCCAGTACCTCCATGACAGCTAACTATCATTCATAACTCTAGTTCCAGGACCTCTGAGAGCAATGCATGACATATAAGCAGGCATAACATTCATATACATAAAACGAAAATATTTTCAAAAGTATCCAAGTTTGAATATCAAAGGCTGGAGATCAAACTACCAAGCAAATGGATGCCATAAACAGCCAGATGTAACTATTTTTGCAAACAACTTCACACAAAAACTCATCAATAGGGATAAAGAGGATGACCACATATTAGTGAAGTGACTAATCCATCCAGATGATATAACAATTGTTAACATTTTTAACCTAACACCAGAGCTCCCAATTTCATAAAACAAATATAAAAGGCCACATTGGTCCCTACACAATAATAGTGGGGGGAATTCAGTACCCACTGTCATATCTAAATAGATCTTCCAAACGAAAAATCAGCCAAGAAATTTCAGTGTTAATTACACCATGGAACAACTGGATTTGACAAATACATTCAGGATATTCTGCCCAGCAGATAGGGAATATACATTCTTCTCAGCAGCCCATGGAACTGTCTCTAAAACTGATCACATCCATAGACAACAAAGGATGCCTTAACAAATACAAAACTTCGAGATAATTCTTTGGATCCTGTCAGGCCAAAACGTCAAGATAATTCTTTGGGTCCTGTCAGATTCCTCCAGGATACAATTAAGACCACTCAAAGATGAAAGTTTAGAGCTATAAGTGTTCATGTTAAAGCATCAGAGAAGCCAGGGGCCTGGAGAAATGGGCTCAGCAGTTAAGAGCACTGGCTGCTCTTGGAGAAGATCCAATTTTTGTTCTCAGCACAAGCATGGTTGTTAACAACCATCTGTAACTCCAATTCCAAATATCTGATGCCCTCTTCTTATCTTCATGGGCATTGCATGACACAAGTGCACTTACCTACATTCAGGCAAAACACACATAAAATATAAATAAATAAATTTTTAAAAATTAAAAAAAGAATCAGAGAAGTCAAGCATAGTGGTGCATGCCTTCAATATCAGCTTTTTGGAGGCAGAGACAGGCAGATCTCTATGAGTTCAAGGCCAGCCTGGTCTACATAGTGAGTTCCAACCTATGCAGGGCTACATACTGAGACCCTGTCACAAAAACAAGCAAACACACACACACACACACACACACACACACACACACAGAGGAAACAGAGAGATGTCAAGTAAACAACCTAATGATGTGATGTAAGGTTCTAAAAACCACTGTCATGCTTGCAGAAGCGGGATCTGAAGTAAATGTGTTAAGATCATTCAAGGTCAAACTACCATTAAGTGGAAGAATTTGGATTTCAACTCAAGACACCCAAATCCAGTGCTACCGGACCAGACTATGAATTTAGTCTTTTCTGGGTATTAGCCTCTCCAGTCCATTGACAGCCTCGCGTCATGCCTTGTCTTAACTTTCATTTTCTCTTAAAATCCCTAAGCAATAAAATTGTATACACAACATAATAATACAACATAAAGATGTTGCCTCAAGGCAAGCCATTTGTCTCAAAGTTCAAGATTCCTGGCAAAGCATTCAAGTTTCAGAAAAGCTTAAGAAAAATTCAGAACAATTTCAAGGCGGGGGGATTATATTTTAAGATTAAGCCTACATTTAGGTAACATACAACTCACTTTATTTCAAAAATTTAATTAAGAAATAATTCTTTCAGTTCCCAAAGTAAATGGCACCATGTTAGTGATGACAACAAATCAGACAATACGCTAACCAAGGCTTCTGATCAAGGCAAAATCTTCACATACGAAAAGCTACCAAAGGCAGCCCATTCAATGGTTCACTGACTATATGATTTTTCAAAAAAAACCACAACAGAAACGACTCCCTGCACAACACTGAAGCAAATACCACAGGCTGTACAATTCCACTCCCCAATTACAGCATCTTTCACAGAAGGGAGGCTAAGAAGTCTAAGATCAAGGAACAGGCATGATCAGTGTCTGTAAGGGCTGGCCTCTTCCTAGGATGGTGTTGGGAGCTGCATGTTCTCAGAGGAACAAAGGCTGTGTGTCCTCATGTGGTGGAACAGAGGGTCAGCAAAGGAGTGCTACACTCATTCCCACCATTCCTTTTATAAGGCAATAATTCAGGAGTCTGGAGAGAGAGCTCAGAGATCAAGAACATTTGGTTTTTTCAGAGGACTTATACCAGGAGACAGGTGCCTCTAATTCTAGCTTTAGTGGATCTGATGCCTTCTTCTAGCCTCTGTAGGCACCCATACTCACATGTGCATAGCCATACACAGACACACAGGAATACACATAATTAAAAACAAAAGATAAATATATTTTAAAGACATTATTAATCTGTTACTTAACAACTTCCCAAAAGGTTCTACCCATGAATCATAATCAATGGAGTTAAGCTTCAGTCCACAAATTTGGGGGAGGGAGGTATATTTCAATTTTTTGATTTATTTATTTATTTATTTATTTTTATTTATTTATATGTGTATGTGAGTGCACCCATGCACACATAAAATTTTATGTGTGTTTTATTTTTTAAAATCTTATGTGCATGTATGTGAGTGCACCGGTGCCGTGCAGTGCTGTGGAGGTCAGAAGAGGGCGTCAGATTTCCCTGAAACTGGAGTTAAGGACTGTTCTAGCCGCCATGTGGGTGTTGGGAATTGAACCCAGGTCCTCTGCAAGAGCAGTCAGTGCTCTTAACTGCTGAGCCATCTCTCCAGCCCCTGATTTATTTATTTTTTATTTAAGTGTATGAGTGTGATGCCTGCATGAGTATAAGTGTACCCGTGTCATGCAATGCCTGTGGAGGATAGATGTCTGCCTCTCCTTGGCCTGGACTCCATTGGTATCCAAGACCATTGCACACTGGTCCCCATCATGGAAAATCGGGGTGAAGAGAGAGACCTATGTGGGGAGAGGGGCCTTGGGCAGTGGCAAGTACAGCAGGAAGAAACACCCAGGAGACTATGTCAGTGGACATCTTGTTTATTATGGCAGAATAAGAGGTTTATATATGAAAGTTTCACAGGCAAAGAGGTGGGGTTGGTTTTCTGGCGGGCAGGCAGGTAGGGGGACGGAAGGGGTGTCTAAGGCTACGAGGCCTTTGTCTTGTCCTCTGGTCACGTGATCTACAAGAGCCCTGGTTAGGATTAAAGGATTAAAGGCCTAATAGTTTTGATTGGGAGCTGTTGGGTAAGAGACAGTGTATGTAAAATGGTGCGGCCCAGTTTCCTGCCATCTTCACTGGGAGGTCTCTGACCTGGCCATACTCTACATTCCAGGCACTCCTGGCTTATCCCAACGTCTCCCCATTTGTTATTTATAAGGGGTGGGTGTCACCAAAATCAGAAGGGATAGTTTGGTACTGGACCAGGACTCTGTTGGTGGCGATTTTAATGATGTCCTGTCTGTGACTTTTGAAAAACTGAATTAGACAGGGTGCCATGAGGAGCAGGGTATATAAAGCTAGCAGGGGGCCTAACAAGGGTAGGAGCCAAGCAAGGAGGGGGTTGGAAAACCATGGGGTCCCTCCTGGATTGGAGAAGCCCCGGAGGATATTCTTTGGGTCTTGGAGAGTTCTGACATTTTGTTCAATGGTTCCGGATTTTTTTATATAAAAACAACATTCCTCTTTTAGTAAGAGGCAGGTTCCCCCTTGTTCAGCTGTTAATTAGTTAAGGGCCCTTCAGTTTTGGAGCACCACCCCAGCCAGGGTTGTGATTTGGCTTTGTAAGGCCTCGAGGCTCTCAATTGTGGATGTCATCGCTTGTTTGACCTGGCTGCGAAATTCAGTGGCTGAGTGATAGGAGTGGCCCAGGGCCTACCCTATGAGACCAAGGGATCCTGCAGACAGAGCAAGTCCCAGGCTGATGAGCAGGGGGATGAACACCTCTCTTTTGTGTCAGTGGGGAGTTGTCATCATGTTGGCCACTTCTTCCTTTTCTAGAAGGTAGAGTTGGGGGTTAACAATGACAAGAGTACAAAAGGCAGAAATAGTTTGGTTGATACGAGTTGTTATGGTGCTGCTACACCAAAAGAGGGCTGGGGGTGGTATGTATAGGGCTGTGGATATAGAAATGTTAGCGGCACAGGTGTGTGGGGGCGGAGCAGAGGAGCTGAAAAAAAAAAGGCACAGAAGGGAGCTGGTCATAGAGGGGGATATTGGGGAGGGGTCTGTGGTGGGTTATCTCCTGGGTGTTCCCTTCGATGATCAAGATGTTAGCTGGAACAGCTGCTAGCAGGGGTCTGGTGAGAGAGGTGCAGAAGAAACTTTGAGAAATGTTAGGATGGGAAGAAAGCCGGATAAGGTCAGAGGCATATGGGATGTATTGAACCCAAGTTAGGGATATTTGAATTTGTTTTTTTAATCTCACCCTCTTGAGAGAGGATATGTGATTTAATCTGTTCCAATTGTGGTGCTGGCCCTAGCTGACAAGATATATGTATGTCAGCGTTGGGGTATGATGCAAACCTGTTACTGTAAAGCTTGCCATGAACTCCAGTGCACCATTGGTCATCCCAAGGGTCCTTAATTTCTATTGTAAATTTATTTCCTTTGGCCATATATTCACAATAAATTCTGTATCATTTTTGGGTTTTCTCTATGTGGCAAGACTGGTATCAACCACCACCATAGATGTCTTTGTCTTGTACGCAGTCACCCAAATTTCTGAAAGGAAAGCATGCATAAGCATCCAATTGCTTGGAGGCAGAGTGGGGCAGAATGCGGATAGTTATAGCCGTTTGGCACTTCCTTAAGGAGCAGGCGGCAGTGCCGATGACTTGGTTAGCCTTTTCATAGGTTTCCCTGATGAAGAACTGCCATCTGAGCACTGTCTGGGCTGAAGCAGAGTTAGACTGGCGTATAACCAGAATGGCCATGAGAATGACCAAGAGTGAGGCATTTTGGGGACAGTCTGCTTGGGCTTGAGAAACCAGGTCATGGAAGTCCTGCCATGTGACATTGAGTGCTGTTCTTGGGCGACGTTTTCTCCTTCTGAGTTGTTTTGTCCCTGTCATGGAGAGTCTGGCCATTTTCTTGGTCAGCAGGGAGAGGTTGGACATTTCTGGCAGGGACCCAAATAGGCCTTGGTTGATCCTGGAGAAAAACACAAGCAAAGCCCTTTCCTGTTGTTAGCAATGAGTCAGGATCCTTCCAGAGTTCGTCCAGAGGGTCCTTCCATCTCACCATTATCTGTGGGAGGGTTCCAGGTTTTTTCCATTGGAGGACTATGGGGGGTTTCTGTTGAATTTTTTGAAATGTTGAATAAATTTAAGGTAGCTAGTGCCATAGACAGTTGTATGTTGGGAGGGTAATTACCTCCCTTTTGTTTTGTGAGTTGATTTTTTTAAGGTTTGGTGGGTTTTCTTGATAATTCCTTGTCCTTGGGGATTATAGGGGATTCCTATATGGTGGGGTATGTCCCAGTGGGAGCAGAAGGACTTAAAGGTTGAGCTGACAAAGGCTGGGCCATTGTCAGTTTTTATCTGTTGAGGGAGGCCCATAATGGCAAATGCCATGAGCACGTGGGCAGTAAAGTTTTTTTTTTTTTTTGAATTTTCTTGAGTTTGTGCAGTGGCCCAAATGAATTTGGAATAAGTGCCCACCATAACGAAAACAAATTTTTGATGGCTGAATTGGGGGACATGAGTAATATCAATTTGCCAGAGGGCGTTCATCTTCAGGCCACGGGGGTTGGTACCCAAAGTTTGTAATGCAGGGGTATGTATTAATGAGACACAAGAGGAGCAGGTTTTTAGGATCCATTTCAGGTGGGCTGTAGGGGTGTTAGGGAATCGGGCTTGGAGGCCTTTGAGGTTTGTATGGGTAAGAGCATGAAACCTTTTAGCTTTTGTAAGGGTAAAATGGAATGCCCCATGGGAGGTAATGTGATCAGCGAGGACATTACCTTCTGTAAGAAGTCCTGTCAAGGGGCTGTGGGAATGGATATGTTGGATATAGAGGGTTGTTTACATTCCTCTAAAAGGGTGGATATATAAATGAGCAAGAGGGATGAGGGGTTTTGGTTGAGTTTAACCAAAGATCATGAGATCCAGGGGAGAAAGTTAGTGACATAAATGCTATCAGAAAATAGGTTGGCGGGCTCATAAACCTCCTTTAGGGCAAGGTAGACCACATATAATTCTTTATATTGGGGAGAATTATGAGGAAGTTCTTGGAAGAGGACAGTGGGTGGTTGGGCGGCATCCTTATAGAGGATGGTGGCAGCTCCCTGGGTGCCCCCCTCCCATCAGTGAAGAGTGTAATGGCTTTCTCCAAAGGGGTTTGGGAGAAAAGACCGGGAGAGAGCCAGGGGAGGGATGGTAGGGTGGCAATCCATTTATCTTTGGGAAAGTGGTTGTCTATTTGTCCTGGAAATCCCATTAGCAGATATCCAGGAATGATTAAAGATCAGCCCTTGGACATCACTGAGGGAAAAGGGGGTGATGATTTTGTCAGGTTCTTTCCCTAAGATTTGTAAGGAATGATTCCTTCCTTGACATATCATGTTATCCAAAGCATCCATTTTGGTTAGCAAGTGAGGGGCATTGCCAATAGGGGTATGAAGCCATTTGAGGACATCTTGAGGTTGATGGAGGGCCCCAAGGAGGGTTGGGGAGTAATCAAAAATTAGGAGGTGGACCAGGGAGGACGGCTTATAGTGATGTAGGGTCATCTCTTGAAGGGATTTGTTGGTGGCTGCCAATGCCCTGTTGGCTTTTAATGTGAGTGAGCATTTGGATGAAGGATGTTTGTCTCCTTTTAGGAGGTTGAAGATGGGTTGAAGTGTGCCTGTAGATAGTGGGAGCCAAGGCCTGAGCCAGTTGAGGTTCCCTAGGTAACTCTGTAAGGAAGCCAGGGCAAGTTGGGAAGGGAAGGAAAGGACAGGCTGGATGGTTGTTAGGGGGATTTCAGTGCCTAGAAATTTTACGGGAAGGATGAGCTGAATCTTAGTAGGGGTGATTTCAAAGCCAGAAGCCTCAAGGGAGGATATTAATTGATTGCTGAGGTCAGGTAAGGGTAGTGGGTGTTCATACCAGGCAAGGATGCCACCCATGTAATGGTAAACATGGAGTCCCTTTTTAATATGGGGCTTTTGGCAAAAGCAACCACTTCTTGGCAAATGGTGGGGCAGTTAGCCATTCCTTGGGGGAGAACAGTCCATTCATATCTTTTTGCAGGTCCAGAATTATTGATTATAGGGACAGAGAAAGCAAATCTCTTATAATCTCTTGGGTGTAGTGGAATGGAGAGGAAACAATCCTTGATATCAATGGATAACAAGGGTGTATTTGTGGTAATGGCTGAGACCAAGGGGAGTCCACATTAAGGGGAGCCCCCAAATTTGCATGGTTTTGTTGATGGCCCTTATGTCTTGTAATAAGCACCATCCCCCCGAGATTTTTCTTATGGTGAAGATGGGAGTGTTCCATGGGCTGTGGGAAGGCTGGATATGTCCTAATTTTAATTATTCTTTAACAAGTTTCTCAATGATTAGTAATCTCTCCATAGATAGTGGCCACTGTTCAACCCAGACGGGATCATTAGAGTCCCATTCTAGGCAGGGAGTTTGTGATTTAACAGTGGGCATTAGAATTTGGGGTGATCAGTTAATGGGCAAAAGGGGCATGAATCAGATGGGTCACTGGGGTCCACTGAAGGACCCTCATCCCTGATGGTGATAATTACATCGAGAGCTCTGAGGAGGTCTCTTCCTAGTAGGTTAGTAGCCACATCAGCAACCAAAGGGTGGATGTGGCCTTTGTTTCCATCAGGGTCCTCCCATGTGAGTGTTTCTTTAGTGATGAAGGCCTGGGAGGTGCCCCCACCCCCACTAACTTGGGACCCGGTAGTAAGGACTATGTTGAGGGGACTTCCTGTCTCCTAATGATGGTCTTATCAGCCCCTGTGCCGATGAGGCATTAAAAGGGTTTTTCCCCTGATTTGATAACTATTTGGGGGTGAGTAGTCTCTAGTATGGTGGAGGTCCATAAGGTTCTGACCTTAGGAGGCTGCCCTCTTACTGGCAGGGCTGAGGGCTGCCCCAAGAGAAGTTTAAAAGTAGGAGTTCCTTTCCTTTTTTATTATATTTGGAATGGCAATCGTGTTTCCAATGAAATCCTTTTCTGCAGTGAGGATGGACTGTCTTAGGGGCTTCACTTGTTTTAGTTTGGGTGTTATCTCAAGGGCATTCATTCTTCCAATGTCCCCTATCTCTGTATTTAAAGCATTTACCTTCTTGTTTTAATGCAGCTAAGTAAGCCTGAGCTATGGATGTGGCCTTATGAGTGGCTGTGCCTATATCTTGGGTGGTCATGATCCATTTATCATAATGTTCCTCCTTTAAGACTTGACAGGCCTGTCTACATTCAGAGGTCAACCCATCCCAAACGATATTGTGGAATAAGATGTCTCTTGTCATAGGGTCAGAAATTTTTTTATCTATGCTAGTTTTGGACCTGAGTATAAAGTCAGCAAGGGATTCTTTGGGTTTTTGCTGGAGGAACATGAGGGATGATTCAGAGGTAAGGCCAGAAGGAGGGGTAATATGCTCCCAGGCCTGTAAGGTGCAAAGGCACACCTCGTCATAATACCCAGGTGGGAATCCCTCTTGCTGGACTCCTGTGGCTCAGTCACCCTGACCAAAGAGGGCATCAAAGTTCCAATTGATGTCAGCTTGGTCAGCATTTTTGCAGTGTTGTTGGATACACTCGTCATGGAAAAAGGCTTCCCATTGTAAGAAGAGGGGGTCAGTCAGAGATGCCCTACAGATGTCTTGCCAGTCTTGGGCCATATTCAAGGTGGCATCGAAGCCAAGGAAGATATTTTTTGTCCAGGTGACATGTACACCATCCTCTCGTACAGATTGTTGGAGTTCCTTAAGGTCTCCTGCTGAGTACAGGTACCATTGTAGGGGCCTGTGAAAGGTGGGAACCAGGTTAACTGGTAAGGCCTGATATTCTAGGCTTTGTGTGTCTCTGATATTGCAGAGCTGTTAGGTAGCCAAAAGGGTGGGTTTTGGCAGGGCTGTGGGAGTAGGCTGGGGTTTCTCCCTAGGGGGAGTTTTGGGGTCTTTGTCCCCAGCTTCCTCATGTGGGTAGGGAGGTAAAGGCAGAAGGGAGTAGAGGTGTGAGGGTTCCATTTTAAAGTTAGCTAACTCTTTTCAGATATTTTCTATGGTCTATTCCAGGGAGGCCAGGTTGGCCACAGGGCAATCTTCTAGACATTCCTCATCTGAGTCTTCAGGAGAAGGGTTGGGACAAGGGGGAGCCTTCTCTGATATTGTGGGTTAGGGGGCAAGACTTACCCATTGTCTGATGGCCACAATGATGGGGAGGAATTGGAGGGAAGTGGGGGAGCAATCTTTGATCTCCCTCCATCTGGCTAGGTAGGCTACCCTGGTCCAGACTTCTGAGTTATATGGGTCTCCAGAGGCCATCCAAGGGGCGAGTTGTAGGACTTCATCCCAAAAAGTGGTAGCCTCTTTCTGAGAGAATTTAACCTTCTGCTTTTAAGAAGAGCCTGGAGGCCCCTGATTTGGGGCTCCCTCGAGTTTCCAGGGGTGTTGCCCATTATAGGAAAGGAAAGGGGGGTAAAGCACTGACTCCTAGGGGAACATTCCTGCTACCCAGAGGTTACAGGGTATTCCTTACTAGTCCAGGGCATAAGTCCACAAATTTCAGAAAACCCACGACCACCCTAGGGGCTTTCAACTGGTCGTGTGTCACTGGGTTTTACAGTAGAGAGATGTAGAGATAAGAGGTCTTTGCTGACATCCGGGTGGGCAATCAGGGTCCATTCAGAGGACTAGGAGCCTTTGGCTAACATCAGAGAGTGGCCCTGATCAGAAAACTACAGATACTCTTTTGTCTTAAACAGACCCTCACGAAGGCGCAAACCAAAAGTAAAAGAGGGGGAAAGGAGAGAATGCCGATCCTCAGAATGGGATGGCCAAGGCTTAGCAGACAATGTCCCTCTGTTAGGGAGTACTCACCCTTCTCCAGTGCCTCCCGGAAAGCCTTTCTCAAGTCCCACTTTGGGTGCGAAGGCGCAAACCAAAAGTAAAAGAGGGGGAAAGGAGAGAATGCCGATCCTCAGAACGGGATGGCCAAGGCTTAGCAGACAATGTCCCTCTGTTGGGGAGTACTCACCCTTCTCCAGTGCCTCCCGGAAAGCCTTTTTCAAGTCCCACATTGGGTGTCAGCTGTTGGCCTCTCCTTGGCCTGGACTCCACTGCTATCTGGAGACAGTAGTGCACTGGTCCCTGTCACAGAAAGTCAGGGTGAGGAGAGAGACCAGTAGGGGGAGAGTGGTCTCAGGTGGTGGCAAATATGGTGGGAAGAAACACCCAGGAGACTGTGTCAGTGGACAGCTCATTTATTATGGCAGAAGCAGAGGTTTATATATGAAAGTGTCACAG
>NW_008351346.1:1229925-1292104 GCF_000622305.1 Nannospalax galili | reverse complement strand
TATATATATATATGTTTCTTTTTTAAATTTAATGTGTTTGAGTGTATTGCCTGCATATATGAAAATGCACCTGTGTAATGCAATGTCCAGGGATGTCAGCAAAGGGGGTCAGATTCCCTGGAACTGGAGTTACTAATTGTTGTTAACCACCATGTGGATGCTGGAAACAGAACCCAGGTCCTATGCAAAAGCAGTCAGTGCTCTTAATTGATGAGCCATCTCTCCAGTCCCCTAAATATAAAATAGTTAATGCATAACTATGAAGAAAAAATATTTTTGATTCTAATGTAATTTCCAATAATTATTCATTTCATCATAAAACTCTTTTAAACTATAATCTATGACAAAATATCAAAAACTAATTGATTTATGATGAATGAAATTCTTCTGCTTACAGCCATCCATGTTGGGAAAATGACATCGCCAGAACTTCGTTGGTGAATATTCCCTTCAGTCTTCTCTACAACCAGACTTACTTTCCCTATGACGTGAAGCAATATTCTGGCTTATACGGCAAACATTTCCCTGCTTAAAAAAATTATCCACAAATGTACAGTCTTATAGAACATAATTAAACTTGTTGGCTATTTTTATTTGATGTGAAGTAGAACCCCTATGTACATTTTTACTTAACCCTTTCCCTTATTATAGCCAGTTTTGAGATTCTTGCATCCTGTTGCATAGTTCTAATTTCTTTATTTTCCTTGTAACATATTAGTCTATGGTGTAGTTATTTATAATTCATTTGGATTTTTATTGTGTTGTTGATGTACATTTTGCATTATTTTTAGTCCCGGGCATATGAATCATGGTGCTGTGAACACATTTGTATAGGACTCTCTATGCATAGGTCCATAGTTTTTTTTGTGGGTAATATGCTGCAGAATGGAATTTCTGAGTCATGGGTAAAGGAATATTCAATTTTAGTTGATAATTCCAAAATATGCTTCATGTGGCTGTGCTAATTTATGTCTCACCAGGAGGGCACAAAAGTGTTAAGTAATCCACATTCTTGCCAATATTCAGTTCTGTAGTTTTCAATAAGTGTCCAAGCTCCTGCCTGGGTAGGCAGCTCCTTTTTGTTATGATTTAATTTTTAATATATCTTATTGCTAATTACATTGAGGACTGATTTTTTTACTTTAAGTATTTATTATTTATTGGAGTATTTTCTTCTTGAAAGGACCTCTTTTAAAATTGAACATGCTTGTATTTGTATTTTAGACACTGTATTTTTTGTTTTAGTGAATTGCTAAGACTTCTCTATATATTCTATGTTATCCCTTTTTCCATTAAATTTATTGAAAATTTCTTTTCCCAGTTGATGCTATTCATTCTCTCATAGAGCTTTTAGTTGCAAAGAAGTTTTAATGTTAATAGCTCCAATTACCCACCTCTTATCACCTGTGTTTCTTATGTCATCTTCAAGGCTCTCCACTCAATCCTAAGTTCTACTTATTTTCCGTGAACTTTATAGAGTAATATTTTATATTTGATCTGTAGTCTCCCTGTAACTGAATATTTCTTTCCTCAGGATTGTTTGAAATAAGAGTAGGCACTATTTTGTAGCACAGATATTTCAATTGAGTAAATAGACTATTACTCTCCAGTGATTCACATTTCTTCTCTCATAAATTAGAAGTTTATTCTAAAATATTATTAATTGCTGTAAACTGTAAATAAAAAATAAATTGCTAGCTTGTAGAACAAATTTTGTTTTTTGTTTTTTTAGAGGACTTGGATGATGGATGATCCTTTATAAATGAATGTGCATCAATTTGGGAGTTATTTTAACAAATTACATTAGAGGGGGACAGAGAGAGAGAGAGAGAGGAGAGAGAGAGGAGAGAGAGAGAGAAAAAAATCCTTTTTGAGATTTAAATTAGAAATAGGAATTAGCATCTGCTTAAATTCTGTAATTAAACTTGGAAGATCTTGATATCTTCACAATGCTGTATAGTTCCTTTGCATTTCTAAGCATACTTTCCTTCACCCGTAAATTGAATGTTCTGTTTCTCTGAATATTTTGTAGCTTTCTTTGTAGGTATCTTATGCAATTTTCATATCACTAAAATAGAAAATTTCGTGTAAATTTAAAAACTCCTTTTGTAGGGCTGTCTGTATTCTCATAAATTATATTTTCTCCTCATTTTTAAGCCTTTGAAGAAGTGAAGCTAGTTGTAGGTCTACAAGAGAAGAGGGATGATAAATCTGGTCCTGAGAACAATTAGTTACTTTCCTGTTGCTGTGATAAAACACCATGACCAAGGCAATTTAAAGAACAGTTTATTTGGTTTACAATTCAAAAGGGATAAAAGCCCAACATGGTGGGGATATATGACAGGAGACAGAGCAGAAAACTGAGAGCTCGCATCTTCAATCAGGCACAGGAAGCAGAGAGAGAAACTGGAAATGGGCAAGGCTATGAACTCACAAAGCCTGCCCCCAGTGAGGTATTTCCGCCAGCAAGGCCTCAGCTCTAAAACCTTTGCAAACAGTGCCACCAACTGGGGCCAAGTAATTTGGAGCTTATGGAGGACATTTTCATTAAACCACCACCGATGTCCATTACATTTCTCCAGGAAATGCATGTTTAATAATTTCAGATAACAGTGAGAGTCTAACACTGGATATGAAATGGCATTATCTGTGGGAGAGGGCGGTCACTCCCATGGGGAATAGGAAACCACGTCTACTGACAAAGAGGACACTTCCAGTGAGACTGGGGTTCAATTTGTACTGTAATTCAGCCAGTTGCAGGATGAGATTCTGTGTTTGACTTTCAGCTATTTCACCCCTGAGCCATAAGAGATTATGAGAGTCTCCTTCAAGGTACAGGTAGATGTGTTCAGATCTTTTATTCTGTACTTGAGCTAAGAGTATCCACCATTTTATCCCTTTTATCCTTTTTCTCCTACCATTTCATCCATGGAAATTAGAACAACCAGCCATCCCAGTATTTATGTTAGTTTTCCAAAGTAGTTCAAAGTATCAAATGTATAACATCTTGCTTCTTATAAGAGAATGTTTAAGTCAATTAATTCAGATATTTTACTCATTTATTATGATGGAATTTACACCATGAACTACTGATACTCCGTTTACCCTTATAAAGTCATTGGCATATTTGAATCTTATTAGATTTGAAAGACAATTTTCAGAAAAAATTCTGGTCCTATGAAGTCACTCTTAGTACTAAAATTGATTTAAGCCAGGAATTTACAGTGAACACATGGACATTCCACATATGTAAAAATGAGGGAGAAAGAGGGAAAGGGAAAAGAATAAGGAGAGGAAGAGGAAGAAGAAGGGGGAGGAGGAATGAGGGAGAAAGAGGGAAAGGGAAAAGAATAAGGAGAGGAAGAGGAAGAAGAAGAGGGGGAGGAGGAGGAGGAAGAAGAAGAGAAGGAGGAGGAAGAAGAAGAGAAGGAGACTCCTATTCATCCAACAATTTTTGGCTAAGATACCTCCACTTCTGCTGACTGCAAGTTGGAAGTCCAGGAGAAATGAGGTACAGTTTAAATGCAAATCTGAAGGTCTGAGAACCAGGGCTATCAATGATGTAAATTCCAGTTTTGAGTCAGTATGAAGTCTTTGTCCCAGCTGAAAAGACAGCCAGGCAGAGATGGTCAATTTTCCTTCACCCTGTCTTTCCTCCTGTTTCGTTCTCCAAGGAATTGGGTGAAGCTCACCTAAACGGAGGGCAGTCAATTGCTTTCCTCAATCTGTGCATTTAAATGTTAATCCAAATGGATATATACACACAGGATAATATTTAACCAAAGATCTTGCATTTCATGTTCCAGTGAAGCTGACAGATGAAATTAACCAAAACACTAGTTAATTTTTGATATCTTATTATTGACATTTCAAAATTCCCCCATTAATATAAAATCAACTTGCATACTCTAGGGATGATTTCTTTTTCTCACTAATCACTGAGCAACTTTAAAAATACCACAAAAGGAAAATTTTGCTTCTCTGTGTGTTTTATTTTTTTCCTTGCTCTTTAACTTGTTATCCTATTTTGGTAGGTGTATTCGAGTTAGAATAATTATTTTTCTATTGTTCTGCTTTTCTGTTCATAATTTTAAAGCAATGTGTATTTTTTAGTCAAAGTAATTTTTATTGACTAATTTTTATCTTGTAAATAATCATTTTATTATTTATTATATTTTCCAGATCTCTGCTGAAATTTACCATGACTTATTTTACTTATTTATTATTTATTATTTATTATTTTGTATGTATGTGGGGGGGCACAAGTGTGAGAAGGAGTGGAGGTCAGAAGACAACATATAAGTTCAGTTCTCTCCTTCCTCCATGTGGACTCGGGCTTAATCTCAGATTGTCAAGTTTGGCAGCAAGTGCCTTTACCCACTGAGCCATCTTGCCAGCCCTCTTATTTTTGTTTATTTCTGTGAAGAGTTATAAGTATATATTGTTTGCACATGTATCTCTGTGTGATGTGTATGCATATGTGTATATGTGTTTGCATATGTGTGGGCACAGGTGTGTGTTTACTTGTGTAACTTTAAGTATCTGTCTTGATCAATCTTCACCTTCTGTATTGAGGTGAGGGTCTCTCACTTAACAAAGCCCTTGCTGATTCATCTAGTCTTGCTGGGAAGCTTGCTCTAGGGGGTCTCCTGACTCTACCTCCAATGTGTGCTGGGATTAAAGACAGGGTTCCATGCCTGCACAGCATTTATTTACATGGGTGTTAAGAATTCAAATTCTGGTCCTCACAATTATGTGACAAGCACTTTATCTTCTGAGCCATTTCTTTAGTCCAAGCATATTTATTCTAAAGTTATTGGTAACGCTAATACTGATAATGTATTCTTGACTAGTTTTTATTATCTATTATTTTTCCTCATTTCTGTTTATATTATTTAATTTCTTTTGGCAGTTGCAGGCTAAACATTGCATTTGCAAAATATTGGGAAAATTTAAATTTATTGTAAAAACTTGAGAGCAAATATTTACTTATATTTTTCCAGAAGGAAATTGTCTTTATTTCATCCAGAGTCTTAATATATTGAGAATTCAGGATAATCTTCATTGTATTTTAAAGACAGCTGGACTTCAGAGCTCTAAAAGATGGTCTTTTATCAGGATTTTCTCAATCAAGTGTGATGTCCAGGCCTTTTAAAAAAATGTAATTGAAAAAAATTATGTAGGTGCATCATGTGTATGCAGTGCTAGCAGAGGTCAGAACATGGTGGCACATCCCTTGGAAATGGGGTGATTAGATGGTTGTTAGCAACCACGTGAGTGCTGGGAACCAAACTGAGGTCCTCTGCAAGAGCAGCCAGATCTCTTTAAGTGTTGAACCATCTCTCTAGCCCCATGACCACCAGATCCTAACAAAAGAGTAGAAGGCCAATACTTCATTGACTTGATATGTCTCAGACTTAATTTGTGCCACAAGGTCTTATATAGCTATCAATAAGACAGGTTGGTCTGATCAACTCTTCTGAGATTGACTAAAACTTTCACTTCAAAAGTGATGCCGAAAACAACTTTTACTTCCTGTTTTTTTACTCTTCTCTCTACAAATTAGAAATCTGTTTACTACCTAAAAATTCCTCAACTTCACCGGGTAATTTAAGAATATTGTACCTGTTTTTCTTTCTTTTTTTTATTCTAACACAACTATATTTTTCTTCAAATTCATCTTTGCTTTTATTTGTCTCCTCCCACATAACAGGAACACTGACTGCATTCAGTAACATGCCAAGATCCTGGATCAGTCTCATGCTTATTGTAGGTGGTCAGTGGTATTCAGTTAGAGTTAAATGGATGCACATTTCCCAATAATGACAAATATTCTTTGTATCATTTAATATACAACAACATGATTTTACATAAATGATTACACTTGATTATTTCAACAGTCTTGTGGGGTCTTATCAATCCATTTGTCAGATGAAGAAACCAAAGTTCAGAGAAATTATGATTAACATATGGTTTCACAAATGATATGAAGCAATCCTCCCCTTATTCATATGGGATAATTCATAATCTGCAGTGGATACTTGAAATTCCAGAGAGTCTTGAATCCTATATATTTTCCTTATTATATATACCTTTATAATAGTTTGATTTATAAAATAGGAATAACTCATTAAAAACAAAATAAAACAGAGTCATCCCTAGTATATTGCAATAAAGCTCATGGAAATGCTCTCTTTCTCTCTCTTAAAATATTTTAGTGTATATTCATCAATTTTCTTAAAAGAAATATTTTGGAGTTCTCCTTGGCATATGCAAATTACTGATACCAGTATTCTTGTACTTTGGAGCATAAAAACAACCTGACTCCTAGTTTCCACTTTAGCCAAGAGCAGACCCAAACTGAAAGCTTGTTCCTTCAGAATTCTCTTGGAACTGTGCTCTAGAACTGGGGCTTTCTCTTTGTTTTACTGAAGCAGTATCTCCAGCATGAAATAGGGATGCAATGTCAGACTCTTATCAGAAAAAAAAATCCCTTTGATCCCCAGACCTAGAAGATCAAACACTAAATTACAGTCTCTCATTGTTTCCAACAAAATAAGCAAGCACTTTGACTGCACACACACACACATTCAGATATTATTTTGGTTAGAGGGCAAGGAAGAGTCATAAGGGATTAAGTTCACATGCCCAGGTCACAAGAGGAGCACACGGCTCAGCAAGCTTGTTTACATTATGCAAGATTGCCAGATTAGGTAAAAGTTATTTGTCCAGAGTATGTCTACATTGCAAAAGTCATTCCTATAGACAGGGTAGCTCTAGTTGACCCAAAATCTGCTGTGTAGACCAGGCAGACCTGGAACTCAGAGATCTTCCTGTCTCTGCCTCTGGAGTGCTGGGATTAAAGGTATGCACCAAGATGCCTGGCATTTGGAAGTATTATTAAATAATATGAGTTTTTTTGAACATAAAAATACAGTGACCAAGATGGCAACTGAGTGACGGATGGGCAGGAGATATATACAGTATGGATAAACTGGATAAGGGACAATTCATACTCTGAGCAAGATGAAGCTGGATGGCACCAGATTTTATCCCACCATTCAGAGTAATATATAATTTGAAATATACAAATTGTTTATTTTAAAATTTTTTCTTTTATATGTTTGAACTGCAGTTGGCTGGAGGGAACTGAGCCTGAGGGCAGTGAAAAAAAAGACAAGAGGGGACAACTGTACATTTTCTGAATCTATGTATTCAAAGCCAGACTTTGAACTGTCAGCTCGTATGTCCATGAGTTACAGTTTATATTTCATAACTGAAGGAAATATATGTGCTCATTAGCAATTTGGAGCATTTCATAATCTGGAAACTATCTCCCATAACAGGTTTCTTTAAATTTAGACTTAGAACTGAGTATTCACAGCCTACAATTCAGTTCTAGAAATATTGCTAGAAGATAAAAATCAACATTAGAAAAAAGGTTTGTGTCTTTAAGTGAATTAAAGCCATTTAAACTATTTTAAAAAATAATAACACAACTGTGGTGTTGATTGTCTTGAATCCCAGCACTCTGGAGGCATTGAGGCCAGCCTAATTTCCGTAGTGAGTTCCTGGCAGCTGGGGTTACAAGGATACCTTGTCTCAAAAAGACCAAAAACCAAACCAAAACAAAACAATAACCCCCCGCCCCAGACAAACCAACCAACACCCCCCCACCAAAAAAAGACCCACTAGTTCTTGAGAAACAGATGTCCCCTGCCTGATGAGGAACTGCAAGTTATTCTGTGGTTCTTTGAACTAAGTAAGTAAAGTTTCAAATACTGCTCTTTCTCACAAAAATTACACTTCTATGTCTAGAAAATATAGACAATAGAACAAATTTTATATTACCCAACAATTGCACTTGTTAGCATTTTGTGGTTTATTTATTTATTTATTTTTTTAATTTTTGGTCTTTTTGAGACAGGGTCCCTTTGTAGCCCCAGCTGTCCTGGAACTCACTATGTAGACCAGGCTGACCTCGAACTCACAAAGATCCACCTGCCTCTGCCTCCCAAGTGCTGGGATTAAAGGCGTGTGCTATCATGTCCAGCAGTTTATTTATTTTAATATTGTGTGATGAGTGTTTATCTGTATGTAAGTGCACTACATGCATGCAATGCCTGTGGAAGCCAGAAGAGGGGTTGGATTCCCTGGAACTGGAGTTACAGATGGTTATTAGCCACCATGTGGGTGCTGGAAACCAAACCTTGGTCCCCTGTAAGAGCAGCCAGTGCTCTTAACTGCTGTCCATCTCTCTAGCCCCTTGTTAGTATTTTAAGTTCATACCGTGTCTCTCACTCTCTGTTTCCCTCTGTCTCTCTTACCATCCCTCTTTCCATCCTTCTTCCCCTCCTCTCTCTAAAACATACACATATTTTTAGAAACTGCAGTGTACTATAAAACTATAGGATAATATAAATGAATGACACATTGTCCATAGGTTTTTCATTTTCTCAAACACGCCTCTGCAAATGGATTTTAGTAGTAACATATGGAATGAAGCAGTGTAATTAACCAAAGTCCCACTGTGGACAGGATAGTTGTCTGTGCATTTTTCTTATTCTTTTCAGCTGAAATGAACATTTTTTATTTGTTTGCTCACATGTGAACATATAGTTTATTAGTTTGTATTATTAGATATTAAATTATCATGTCAAATATATAAGATGTTAAAGCTTATGTTATAAACTTTTAAGCTACATTAAATTTTTTCATTATTTTTTAGTTTGAACAATTTGGTAGTAAGACTCTCCATAATAAAATCGGGTATTATTCAAATGACAAATGCCACTAATTGATAAATAAAAAATTTATTCCTTATCCTTTGAAAATGTGTACATTTTTTATCTATAGTAAGCTGATTATTATTTTCATTTTTGGGCTCCTTTATTTTTACTTAGCTATTTTTTTTATCTTGTATGTTTCCTTGAGGTTTATTTATCTAAACATTTCTAACATTGAAAAATTGGAGCTTGGGCTGAGCGTGGTAGCACATACTGTTAATTCTAATACTCAGGAGGCAGAGCAGGAGGATCTCTGTGAGTTTGAGGTCAGCCTGTCCTTAACTATTTTTATGCAGGGATTCTAATATGGCGGGTAGCAGACTCAGACTGGTGCTCAACAATAGGGTTTAAGGGGTTGGAGAGATGGCTCTGCAATTGAAGTACTTATTGCTTTTGCAGAGGACCTGGATTTGGTCCCAACACACAACTCACAACTGCCTATAACTACAGCTCTGGGAATCTGATGCCCCTCTTTTGGCCTCTGTGGGCACTGCATACATGGGTCCAGATACATATATGTGGGCAAAGACACATACACATAAAATAAAATTAAATACGTCTTTATACAAAACAAAACAACAAGCCTTAAAATCTCTTCAGAGGAAACTGAATAAAGTCATGATTAAGATAAGAATTCAGTTTCAAAGGGTGCCTGGCACAATAAGGCAGCATAGTCAAGGAATTCAGAAGCAAAACTAAATAGTCAAAGCAAATTGTTTACATGGAACATAACTGATCTGGATTCTTCTCAAGTATCTGTCTACTATGCAACTGGTGCTAATGACCAGAATGGGATTGAACCCATATGTAGATCTCAAAATGTTCTCAGTTTAGGAAAGATGGGAAGATGGGCTCTGGAAGGCAGGAAACTAAAACGTACATACAACAACACACCTAAAAGCATAGCAGAAAACCCTGTACACAAGCATGCATCCAGATATCCATATGTATGTTTGAAATTAATACATTATGATGGATAATCAAGGCAATATATTGGGGGAAATTGCACACTGACTCAGTTTCCAAAACTAGGCCCTAATCTTTATGGAAACTTGCCTCATAAGGAATATACCATTTTCATTGTGTGGGTTCTAAGGAAGACAAATTGCATAAACCATCAAGCTTTTGTAAGTATTGGATCATGCTTTGGGGATCACTAGCACTGCATATTTTCTACTCAAACAATATTTGCCAAGTGCCTACCATGTGTCAAGAATTGGAGATATGAAAAGAGTCTAGATTCAAAGAAAACTTTAATTTCTAGTCTAGTAATGAAAGCAACTGAGAGAATCTCAGTAAGATAGGATATGATGGGGAGGAGAAAATATTCAAAACTCATGAGACTTGAACCAAACAAGCTGAAAAGAATGTCAAGTAAGGCTCTGCCCTTGAGTTCCCCAAGCAGTAATCTGAAGGAGAAATAAGACTTAACAGGTAATGAAGTAGATGAAAAATACTCCAGAAAGAAGAAACTTGCAAAGAAACTATATGCTAAGTTTCTAAGAAGAAGAAGGTCAGTTAGAAAAATAAATATCTCATAAAGACTGTTAACCAGTGTGGAGGCAGAGTGTTCAGTAGCATGGAGGTGGAGTTACAATTTGAAATTGCATTATAGAGAGTGGATTGGATGAGGGCAGGTGTGGAGTAAGCGAGAGCAGCCAGCTGGCTTTCCCTAATTCAGGTTTGAACTAAGTGGACCCTAGAGAGAGGCAGTGACAGTGAAATCTGCATCCTGATTTCCATCATCTTTGTTTCATGTGTGTGTTTGTTTACTATGCACAGTTGTTAATTTTTATAACATTTATGTCTTTGTTTACTTTTGAAACAGGTCTTATTATGTAGTTCTGGCTAACCTGGAACTTTCTATATAGACTAGGCTGGCTTTGAACTTGTGGCAATCCTCCTGCCTCTGCTTTTACCGCCTGAATTCTAGGGTAATAGGCATCATACCCTGTTAATATTTTTGTGTTAAAGAATGCATTTTATACTATGTGAATAAATAGGCTGAGTAACTTTTTTTGTGTGAGACAAATTATCACTATGTAACCATGACTGGCTTGGATCTGGCTGTGTAGACTGGGCTGCCCTCTAACTCAAAGAGATCTGCCTACTTCTGCCTCCAAGTGCTGGGATTAAAGGCATGTGCCAACATGCCCAGCCCTGAATAATGACTTAAATGTCAATGTCTCATTTTCCCAAAAGAGTGAGTTTTTGATTTGACAAAGTAAAAGAGACTTTTCAGAAGTGATTCAGGCAAGGATATGGAGATGAAGAAATAGCCCTGGATTATCTGAATGTGCCCAGTGTAATCATAAACATCCTTGTAAGGAGACAGGAGCTTCAAGTAGCATCTGAGATGTGATGGCTGAAGTTTTAGGTTGGGGTGACACTGGCAGAAGACCAGGAAGCCAAGAGACTTCCAGAGACTAGAAAAAGCAAGATCATGAATTCTCCTGTAACCTGAAGAGGGAACCAGACCACTGATGGACATGTTGATATGAGTCTAGCAAATTTTTAGCTTCTGACTTCCAAAACTGTAAATGAATATATTTGTGTTATTGTTAAGGCATACCCTTGTGGCAATTTATTACAGTGTAACAGGAAACCGCTGCCCAGCACAAATGTATTTAAGAGAAGGATGGATGGTTGTTTGAGGTTGTGATGGATATACTCTCTTGGCATCCATTTATCTACCCACTAGGAGGAATGCTTTCTGATCATTTTTATGTAGTAGTTATTTCCAGGGCCAAATTACATTTTTTTTTTCTCCAAAATGAGATTTTAATCCCATTCTCTTTGCCAAAGAACACATAGTTCATTACAGAAGTAATAAAGCCATTATCAAAACAGAAACAGAGCAGAGATCAGGCTTTGAACGGTATGGTGCTATCATGAGTCATAAGTAGCAATTCGGAGAACGTACTCTCCAAGAGAAGTCAAGATTGAGAGCGGAGTTAGAACATGCACAGAACATCAGCTGGAGGTCACATGCTGATAATTCTGGAGACAGAGACTTGATGTGACAAAGCCTATGAGATGGGAAAAGGGTAGGAGAATCACAAGGGGCTCAGAACCAGAGCAGCCGCCTCCCTCGGCAAGAGTTGGGGAAAGAGCTCGAGACTCCTGTTTGTTTTTGCTTCAGGGAAATGGACTGGAATCCTAATAGTTCACCAACTTCAAAGATTGTTCCTTACTTTTGCTATCTTGGTGAAATTCTGACTATGGCATATCACGGAGGTGTGTTTTACAGAAGTGAGTTGCTCGAACTAAGTAGAATATAGTTAGTAACTAATGACAAATCATAGTGTGCAGAGTGGGCAAGATGATGGAAACAGCCCACCATTTAGACCTGTGCAGTAACAAGGCTGATTTGCTCCCTGCTTTTGGTACATATTGCACAAACCATTAAACACCAAATCTTGTAGAAATGATGGGAAAGAAGAGGAAATTGTATCTTCTGAGTGAAGCATTTGTGTGTGTGTATGGACAAAATCCACCACATTCTTATTTTCATGCAGGAATCTTCTATTTTCTGCCCCTGTAGCTAAGAGTAGGACTATGTTGTTGTAGTTGTCTGTCTAACCAGGAAGAAAGGTAAAAGGTAGACCTATCTCCACACGGCCTCTGGGCTCCAAGAAACTGGTAACTTAGGCCTCCACTGAGTAAAATTTTAGAACCCTGGATTTGATGCCTCCATGTGCTCTGGTCCTTCAGGTTTTCTACAGATGTTTGTAAATCTTTTTGTCATCTATAGCTGACAAAAATGCCAACAGGATCCTTCGTGATCCACGGATGCTAATTTTTTTTGAAGGGGAAATAGCCCCGTGTCCCTGTTCTGTGTTGACAAGGACAGTATCTGATCTGCACAGTGAATACAAATAGAGACCCTTGGCAGAGCTCAGAGGCCGGAGACCCCCTACAGCCAGGGAGCACAGGATCCAGAGAGACACTGCCTCCTTGTAAGAACCAAGTGACTCCAGAGGGGGTAGCTGGAGCCTTGCCTGTGAACTTACTGTGGAAGTGGTATAAGTAAGTTGAACAGGAAGGTATACCAGGGCCTGGGAGAGTCCCCTTCAAGCTTGAATGGATGCTGATGGCTAAAAGAAAATCATGAGAGGGTCTGAGTCTGTGAGACACAGGAAAAGGGGAGTGTGCAGGACTATAATGCAATTTCCTCTCTCAGAAAAACAAAACAAAATTCTGGGGTCTCTTGTGATGAAGGGTTAAAGTCCCCGAGGACACGCCTAGGCCTTGACTGCCCATCCCCCAGCCTCCCCTGTCACTTCCTCACATTTCCGAGACGTCCCTTGTGCCGAATTCTTATTCAACTTCAAACTGACAAACTGTTTTTAATCTTTTCCTTCCATCCAGCCTGGAGATTGGGAAGCAAAAATCAATACAGGTTGGCAGGTGATCAAGCTGCTTCAGACCGGTGTGAGGAGAGAGCAGAGAGTGAGAGTGAGAGGACAGGAGGAGGGGCAGGAGGGGAGGGAACGAGTTTGACTAAGTACCATGAATTACTGGCTGGAAGTCCAAAGGGCTGTGATTTCTCTGGCCTTGAGCAGAGGAGCTTGGGAATGCCATTAGAACAATTAGGTCACAGCACAGGCCTTTGAGGTGCCTTTGGAGAGAGGCACTGAGAGCTCTCCTGACTCTTGAATGGGAGAGATGGAGGCAGGAGGAAAGGTGAGAGGGAAGGACAGCTTTAGAGGGACTCAATCTTTCTGTAGTATCCTTTAAATAGAGGCTTGACAGCATCAATAACACACCATAAGGCTGCTTTTAAAAAGAAACAGGATAAATACTGGCCTAATTCAGTTTTCCAAAATAGTGCTAAAGTATTTTAAAGAGACTCTTAAGAATGAGATAATAGGGAAAGATGCTCAGACAGGTAGCCTTGGAACCCAATGACTTAGTTTATTTAATTTCCAGTTCCAGTGAAGGGGCACAGAGATCTTTGACTACTCGTTTATTCACATTTTAAAACCCGATTAAGGTGGCAGATCCAATTTAAACTAATTGTTGAGTTAGGAAATTTTTAAAAAGTGGGTTTTCTATGGGAAATCTTCAAGAGGAAGTCCAGCTCAACCCGTGTTTGCATATTTTGCTGTCAACCTTTAGAATCTCGGAATTAGTCTCTACAACTGTGAGAGCTGAACTCATTATTTATATAACTTTGGTCTTGTTCTTGAGTGATCCATAAATGTAGAACTAGCTTTTTGTGTATGAGTATGTGTGTGCACGTGTGTGTGCATGTCTGTGTGTGTATACATTCATGTGTGTGCAGTTCATTTCTGTGCAGAGACATGTGTATAGGTTTGTACAGCTATACGTGTGTGTGTGTGTGTGTGTGTGTGTGTGTGTGTGTGTGTGTGTGTGTGTAGCTCACATGTTAGCCTTGGGAACCATTCCTGAATAGCCATCTACCTTGTTTTTGTGAGATAAAATCACTCACTGGGACTTGGGACTGTATGATTCTGATAGGCTGACTGACCAGGGAGTCTTAGGAATGTACCTATCTCTGCCTTCCTAGAGCTGGGATTACAAGTGACTGCTATGACACCCAGAGTTTTATGTGGGTGCTGGGGGTTGAATTTGGATCCTCATGCTTCTGTGGCAAGCACTTTACTAACTGAACTTTCCCCATCCCCTCGAACTAGCTTTGATTCAAGGGAGATAGGTTTTTTTAAATATTGCATCTCTCTTTACTGATGTTGTCCTTTAATTCACGTAGGACCTTTCTAAAGAATGAACAGAAAGTTACAAATTTGAAAGCTTCAGTTAAAGCTTTTTACCTCTGCTTTGTGATGCAAAATTACTTTTTTCTTTGTAAGCCTTAAATAACCTAGGCTCCTAATCTATTGATAATTCTGTAGCTTTTAAAAGTTTCTATTTAAACTGGGATACTTAATCAAATTGTGATAAGCTCCCCCACCCCTCCTCCACAAACAGCAATACTATCAGTATTCAAGACAGGATATTATGAACAACTAAACACACACCTTAAAAACAGACCAGATTGCCACACACCTTCTAGGCAATGGATCTGGATCAAAGATGGTGGTCAAGAATTAAGCAAGATATAGTGGCTGGAGAGATGGCTCAGCGGCTAAGAACACTGGTTGTTCTTACAGAAGACCCAGGTTCAAATCCCAGCACCCACCTGGCAGCTAACAACTGTCCGTAACTCCAGTTCCAGGGGATCTTACTGCCTCTTCTGTCCTCGCGGGCATTGCATGACACAGGTGCACTTACCTACATGCAGGCAATACACTCATATGCATAAATAAAAATAATAAATAAAATATTTTTTAAAAAAAGGAATTAAGCAAGATATTAAAAAACTGTACTGCTGGTTTGAATGAGAATGTCCTCCATAGGTTCCAAGTATTTTGTCCCCAACTGGCTGTGCTGTTTGGGGGAGATTTTAGGAGGTGAGGCCTTGGTGCTTGGTCCTGGAAGAAGCATTTTACTGGGGTGGGCTCTGAGAGTTCTTAAGCCTTGCTGGATATCCAGTTGCTCTGTGCTTCCTGCTCCCGCTTGAAGATATGATTGCTCAGCTTTCTCCTCTGGCCATGTCTGCCACCATGTCTCCCACCATGATGGCCTCTAATCCCTCTGGAACAGTAAGCTCAATAAATTATTCCTTCTATAAGATGCTTTGATCATAGTGTTTTATCACAGCAACAGAAAAGTACTAATGCATGCTTCGAGAGAGAACTAGAACCAGGCTTCTTATTTGAGGAGGAAAGTGAATGTAGCACCCTCTGGAAAAAGCCATCAAAATATTCTAATCAATTACTATCAGAGTCATTGTCCCTCCTCCTCCTCCTCCTCGTCCTCCTCGTCCTCCTCGTCCTCCTCCTCCTACTCCTCCTCCTCCTCGTCCTCCTCCTCGTCCTCCTCCTCGTCCTCTTTTTTTCCTCCTCCTCCTCCTCCTCCTCCTTCTCCTTCTCCAAATCTTTGGCTTCACAGGAAGATGACACAGTTCTATAAAAAGCTACATATAGCACATGGCTGAGGGTCAGGGTTTGAATCTTGCCATTTGAATATTTTGCAATTGATGAATCATAAAATACCAGAATACAGGAATACTGGATTGAGACACTCACACCTGAATGGACAAGAGGCCTCAGGATGAAGGAAGAGGAAGCTTCAATAGTGACAGCCAGAGCCAAGGAGCCCAAAAAGAAGGATTTTTAAAAAACAAGATATTTCAAGAAAACAATAAAATAAATTCTTAAAGAAAAACAATAAAACATCAGAGAACTCAAATGTTTGGGTATCTCAAATTCATTTCACAGGATACTTTGAATAAAAATTCAAAGTAACCAAAATATGTCACATATGCAAAGGGATGAATGAAAATATATTCACTATCAAATGAGAAAAACTATATTAAAGTACATGTTAGTGTTGTTTAACATAAAAAGAACCAATTGCAATTCATGCAATTAAAAAGTCAAATATCAATTACATTTACTGGAATTCAATAAGCAGAATTGCAAAAAGAATATAGTCCAAATGCAAAGAGAACATTATTATATTGAAAAACTACTGAGCATACATTATAGAGCGAACAGGTTAAAAAGTACACCAAAAAGCAGTTAAAAAGCATGAAGGATGGAGAGTTTCCAATTCCATTTAATAGGAGTTCCAGAGGGGACACTGAAGGATTGATGGAAAAACAACATAAGAACATATGAGGCAGTGTCTACAACATATATATGTATATATGTTGATCACCAGTATTATTTTCATACTGCAATAAATCTAATATCAATAAGGAAAAGGCAAAACACCTTAAAGATAGGCAAAAGGGGGCAGTCAAGATAACTCAGTGGCTAAAATGCTTGCCTTTGTTAAAAAGCCAGATGTGACAGCATGCATCTGTAATCCCAGCACTCCTTTGGTGATGTGGAGAGTGGACACAGAAGAATACCCTGCAAACTCAAGGACTTGCATGCCTGGAATACACAGTGCTGCAAAATCAAGGGAGACCCTTCTTCATTGAGGTGAAAAACGAGAACTGACTCCAGAAGGTTGTCCTTGATCACCACACTCGTCACAGCACATGTGCATATACGCCATACAGACAAGACAATATTAGTAAAATATTTTAAATGTATTTTAAATGGAAAAAATCTTGAGAAGGCATTTTTCCAAGTAAGAATATATGTTTGGGTACAAAGCACCCTTCCAAGTGCTCATGTGTTGAAAGCTTGTTCCCCTGTGGCTGACATTATTTGGAAGTGGCAGATCATGGAGGAACTGACCCAACCAATGGGTTACCTGACTGACAAAAATTCACATTGATAGAGTATGAGGTGAAGCCTGGTTGAAAGGATGCATTTTATTCCTGAATGTCTGCTGTCTCTCTTTACTTCTTGTCTCCATAAGACGAACATCTTGATTAACTAAGTGCTCCTTGCCACATTGTTCTGCCTTCATCCCTTTCCCCTCATAAGGAACCAAATGACCTCTGAAGTCATTATTCAAAATAAATCTTTTCTTCTTTAAGTTGTTTCATTCAGGATCCAAGTGGCCAGTTACACATGAAGCAATTCTTCATTGTTATTTAGAGAAAAATGAATCAAAGTCATATTCAGATGCAATAACACGTACTTAGAATACCACAGATTAAATTGTCTGATATTTGCAAGTGCTATGGTGAATATGGCAAAAACATTGGTACATTCAACCTTAAAATTATTTTGTCCTCTTTTCTTCTGGCTAGATCTTATAATACTGGAAGGGGCTATGCAAGCTGCTGGGGGAGAAAATCAATAGTCTTACCAAGGTGTGAACACTGTGAACTACTGTGATGACCAGCAGGGTAGGTAATACCCATGGGTGCAAGAATGGCACAAATGTTATGGGGTTAGCCCACTGCTTTATGATTGGATGTAAGACAAACTCCACAAGAGGAAACACATATCTAGCACTGTAAATCTGGCCAAGAACCCATAGTTAGGAAACTCACAAGCTCCAGAGGTGAATCTATTACCATTATTCAGCTAAATGCCAGAGTATCAAACTGCCTTCTAAATTCCTATCTTTCTACCCATTGATTAGTGCAGCTCTCAGATGTCATCAGAGAAATTTCTTTGTGCAGCAGAATTAATGCAAGAACTCATAACTAGTCAAAGCGCAGGGAGTATCGGTGGTGTGCTCAGCCTCAAGTGACACTTCTACATCATGATCCCTCCCAAGTCTCAGGTACAATTGTGGAAAAGAGAGTGGAAAGATGATAAGAGCCAGAGGTTGTGGAGGACCAGAGCAAAAGCATATCTTCTGGACATGACAGGACCACTGCACTCATGAACTCACAGCAGCTGTGGTTGCCTGCACAAGACCTGCACAAGATCAAGCCAGCCAATCAACATTCTACCATGGAGTGGGGAGGGGTTCATAAGCCTCCATGCCCAATGAAGAGGTATGGACAGTTGATGGCTTCTTGTGGGGGAGGGAGTCAATTTTCTTTAAGGGTAGGTAGACCACACACAGTGGATGGACTCAAACCCAGGAATACACGAGAGAAGGACAAATTGGAGTTGGTGGGATATTAATAAAAGAGAAGAAAAGAGAACACAAATTTGGCGGAGTGTGTAGATGGGGTGGATCTGGAAGGAGTTGGGGGAAGAACGGGGGTGAACATGATCAAACTACACTGTATGAAATTCTTAAAGAATAAATAAAAATAAAAAACAGTTTTGACAATAAATACTAAATATAAAGATGCACCTAACATATGATCCAACAGTTCTATTTAGCTATATGGCATAAATGCTTACATGCGTATATCAAAAGAAGTTGTGGTCATCAATAAATGAAAGGGGCTCATCCTGGGTTATTTGTACTAGCATAGATGCATGTACATATGAATCAAAAGGATAAAAACATGGAAGTCTGTGGCAAACATCAAGCACCAAATTTCATATAGCATTTTAATAGAAGGGAAGGAAGGTGACTAAGGATTCATGGGTGACTTCTGTTCAGTGTTTTATTTAAAAATGACCTAGGAAATAAGGAAAATTAAGACATTAAAAGTGGTGAGTCACTTATGAATAATTACTACTCACTGTTTTTTGAATAATTGAGATTTTTTTTCTTAATTTAGCTATTAGGACTAGAAGGAACTAATAGGAAGTTCAAACAGGATAAAAAAGCACTAGTGATCAAGAAGAACTCTGCGGATATAGTTGGCCATCAAAGCACCTTCTTGGATAATTGTCAGGCTCACTCCAGCCTTGCCTTAAGCCATGAGACCTTCTTGACTTTAGTAACCTGAGAGGCGGAGCAGTCTAGGCTGAGGTCTCTTTGAGGCCGCTTTGCCTTCAGTAACTTATAACAAAGGTAAAGAGAGCCCAGCAGGCCGTGATGGTGAACCCTGTCTCAAATAACTAATTACAACCAAGATGTGCTCTTGTACTATAAATTTAAGGCCGATCCCCCTGCCCCAGGACCTGAGACTATTTTCATGGACTATCAGTCACAGCATCTTTTATGTTGTGGGCTTTTCTTCAGGAGCCCTTTTATAGGATTCAATTCGTAGCTGATTTGGGATGGTAGTTCTTCACCACAAGATCCACATCTGGCACCCAGAATGTACCCAGTTTTATCCTTATTGCTGATGGAGGTACACCTGGTGACCCAGCTACTCTTTTCTCTCTGTCTCTAAGCAGGTATTTCATATTCAGTAGATGAAGACTAGATACCCAGACTTTAGAGCAAACTTACCAAGCTCTCTAAGAGGTGCCCATGCAGTCTCTTCCCTTACTAGGCTAAATTGGAAAGAAAGTTCTGCCACTGATTCCCCCAATGCTGATGGGGTGGAGCAACAGGAATTGTACAGCAAACTGAATCTCTCTCCAAAGAATCATCTCTCTGGGACTCTTTCACTTCAGGTTACTTATTAGAAAGGGTAGTGTGAGCAATAAAGAAAGCGTTCTAATGAAAATTAAATCCCTAAGGGGAGAAATGTTCTGCCAGTTATTGTTTGTTGGTTATAACGAAATATATTGAATGTTGCCTACGCGTCGTATTTCTTGATGGCCTGTGACCAAAGGACATCATGGAAATTCATTTTTCAAACTCATATGTGCACATTTTACAATTTGGTCAAGCAATCAACACATTTCATTCATTCATATCTTTATACATTTAAAAAGCATTCACTGACCTCCTTCCATGTACCTATGTACACAGAGCACTGGGATTTTCTTTTTCTTTTTTTGAGACATTCACAGTGGCATCTGCCATTTCAGGGGACTTCTGAGAAATAGGGTCTCTATTCTTTTGTGAAACTGGTAAGGAATTTTATGAAGGAATGAAGACATGAAATCCTGTCTTCATCTCATACAGAAAATGCATTAAACCTCTTTAGATTTCAGTGGTAACTTTCAAAGATATTAACATGGAAAACAACTCTGACCTTGCTTATCATGGGTTTACTCTTTAACTCACCACAATTAGGCTTCTTTTTCATTTTGTCAGTGACAGTAGCAAAGGCCAGCAGTGTGCTCCTAACTCCCATGTCCAATGGGCTTTTGGTCATCATCTTCATATTAGACCTTTCTCTGACACTTGATATTATTGAGCATGCCCTCTTGAAGGGCTCTTCTTTGAATTCTGTGGCCATCTTCTTCCCCTATTCCACATTATTTCCTGTCTCTCTGAGAAGGATGTTCTCTACTTATGTGTAGGTGTTACTGATCTCTAGGGTTCTGTTTTTGCTCAACTTTCTGCTCACTTTATACCCAATCACATTCAGAATCTCCACTATCATTAGACGATGATGTCTTTTATCTACATTTATAGTTCACACCTGTCTTATTTCTCATCTAATATGAGAACTAGCTACGGCCTGGATACTTTGACCTAAATTTCTTGCCACTATCTTAAAATAAACCCATCTCAAACAGATTTCATCTCTTAACTTTATCCTAAACATGCTTTTCTGGTTATGATCACTTTTTGCTTGCTATTATCTTTCAATCACTCCAAACAAATCCAGTGAGTCACCCTGGAAGCTTGCCTCCCTTTCACCTCCCAAATTCAATCACTCACCTAGTCCTACAAATTCTTTTCACCATATTTTCATCTAATGATTTTCTCCATCTTCTCTGTCGCTCAATCAATTCAGGTTCATAAGTTTTTGACTTAGGTAAAGCTGGATCAGTCACCTCTAGTTCTACATGACTCTTGATTAGAGGAATTGCTCCTCAAACACAAATCTTACACTGTTGAGTTGCTTTAAAAATTATCCCTTAAAGGGATGGAGAGTTGACTCAGTGGTTAACAGCACTTGCTACTCTTAGAGAGGATTTGGGTTTAGTTCCCAACATCTATATGGCAGCTCATAACCATTTGTAACTCCAATTCCAGGGGATCAAATGCCTTCTTGTGTCCTCTATAGGGACCAGGTTCTCAAATGGTGTATACACACAGGCAAATATTCATACATTAATTAATTAATTAATTAATTAAATGCACTTAAGTGGTCATCACTATTTTTCAAGATAAGGCCCCAAATCTTCCACAGGTTATTTGAGGCTTTTTGTCCCCAGTGGTCTCTGCCTTTCTACTTATATCTCTGTACGCTATCCTCTGTTTAAAATTCTTTCAATATGTATTTACTTGTCATGCTGTTTTAGAAATAAGCATTTTTGTTCCTGCTCTTTCCTTTGCTCACAATTACCTTCTTCACCTTCTTCAAATGTTATCTCTTCTCATTAGCCTGCTGAGGAAGTACATCATTTTAAATATTCTATCCAAAGCCATATGATTTGTGAGCAACTGCTGGCCCTCTACCAGGAGAGTGTGACCCCAGTACCTGTGTGACTGGTCTGTCTCCTCCATGTCCTTCTTAACAGGCTTATCAACACTCATAAGATATCTTATTGATACATTCATTAACTACTATTTCTATCAGTATTGTGGGCAGAATGATGACTCTCCCCCAGATGTCCAAACCTAAGACATGATCTGAGCTCATTCAAGTTGTTCCAGTGCAATCATAGGGGTTCTAAAGTGAGAGGAAATGTGCAGGAAAGTTAGAGCAAGAGATGTGATGTTGGAAACAAGGACAGACTGAAGCCACCATTGGGAGCTTTGGAGATGGGAGGAGGCCAGGAGCCAGGGAATGTAAGCAGCCTCTATCAGTGGGAAGGATGGAGGAAAGAGAGTCTCCTCTAGAGTCTCCTGAAGAAATGCAGCTCTGCAGACACCTTGATTACAGACTGCTGATGGCCTTGTCAGACTTCTGATCTCCAGAACACTCAGGTAATATGTCTGTGTTGGTTTACATTACCAAATCTTTACTTATTTGTTAGAGCAACAACAGAAAACCTTTCTAAACCAAGTTCCTTGGATCTGGTGTCTGACACTTGATTAATATTTATTATTTTTGTATTGAACAATGAAGTTTGAATCATGGTTACTGAGGGAATTAAAAAAGTATGATTTCCATCTGTGCATGTGCAATGCTTTGATGCAGAAAACTCCAATTATGTTACAACTAGTCATAACATAATGGAGTTGTAGGGTGTACTCAGAGCTACTGGCTTTGCATTGTAGCAAATGCAAAAAAACTAGTGAAACAATGCTTAATCAAAACAGTTTCGTATACACGTAATACATAGGACAGTCTATCCTTCACATTTGTAGATCTTAACTTGGGAAATAAACATGTATTTTACAAGAAATTAACATAAGAGAACACTTGAAAACAGTAAAGATGAGAAGGTAGTTAAGTGACCTCACAGACACTCTTGAAGATGCTACAGAAGCACATGAAGGGGCTCATGGTGGTGGCTTTTATCTCAGCACTCAGGAGCAGGAGGATCATGGATTCAAGGCCAGGCTGGGCTATATAGTGAACACCTGTCCTAAACACACACACACACACACACAGATAGACACACACATACACACACAGCTACAAACACACAAAGGGGACTGTCATACTATGTGCAAGTTCATTTTGGGCCAGGCATGTGAAGGTAAGTGGAATAGGCTGCAGACTTATAAGAGACTGGATGGACACTGAAAGACTTATAAGTGACTGGATGGACACTGAAAGAAAGAAAGCCAGATTGATACCCTAGAGATATTCTTTTGTTAGGGGTGGAGGAGGGTAGAAAAATCTTGAAGTCATTTTAGACAACTGTGTCTGTTTATTTCTCCTAAATATTCCAGAGAGTCTGGACTTTGAGGAGACTTGACCACTGCTCCTTCACTGAGACGTTCTCTCAAAGGACAATGCTGTCTCCATGGTTTGGCCAGCAACTGTTCTTTATGTAGTCACCAATCCATTTATTGCTTTGCCGCACTTGGCACAGGACATTCACCTTCTCAGACCCAGTTAAACACCTAAGTTGGTTAAGTGGCTTAAGCCAGTACTGTCCCCACCCTCTGGGTCTCACTATTCAGTGCATGATGGCTTGGAATTCACTACGCAGCCAAGAAGACCTTGAACTTGTGACCCTCTTATTTAACCTTCTGAAGTGTTGGGATCACAGACATGGAGCTCTTTAACTTTCTTCTTTGACATCATCTTTGTCCTTGAGTTTTACTCTTCAGTTTTAAAGTTTTTGGTACATTAAGTGGAATTTAGGTGGTTGGCATGTTGGTCCCTTCATTGCCCTTAACCAACAATCTCTCATGTCTTTTCCTACCAAAGCTAAGTAAAGGAAATATGGGTCTCTCTGTGTGTGAGGGGAAGGGTGGTGAAGTGGATCGAAAAGGCTGCTTCTAACCTCAATCAAAGAGTGAAGTCTTCCATGGTATGGCAAAGGACAAAGCCTAATGCCAACGCCTGCAGGGAGTGGTAGGGGAGGCCAGCCTCCTTCCTATGGGAGTATAGGAGAAGTCTGCTGCATGCCAGCTGTTTGAGAGAGGGAAAGATTGATGAGTTTTTCATAAATCAGATGAATGCTCTGAGCAGGGAGAACTGTCTAAAGCCATTTAATTCTGGCCCCAGACTACTTCCTATAAGGTTAATGGGACTTGGAGAGAGTCCTTGCAGTGTGGAGCATCAGGGGCCTGGAGAATATGGTGTTGTGCTTGTGTCACAGAGCTCTGCTGGAAGGGCATCAGAGCAGGCTCAGAGAAAACCTCTAAGTGACTGTAGGAGGGGTCAGGCTTCACATATCCACCTGGACCCAGAAAACCCAGAGCCCTGGAGACCCCATAAGGGACCAAAATAAGTCACACAAAGCTGAGAAAGGGTTTGGGCAGACAGGCATACACATTTCCTCTTTGAAAACTTTAAATAGGTCTTAGTCAGTGCCAGGAAAACTAGTGATTGTACTATGCTGCACAGTGAACTGGACATTCTAATTTCTGAATCCAAACCAAATTTGACAACTTAAAAAGGTCACAAAACTAGAAGTGACTGTGTCATTAATACTAAAAGTGACACACTACCGTCACAAAGAACCAGAACACAGGTGGACAAGCCAAGATCTTCACATAAGAAATAATGTTTCTTATGGAATCTGCACATGGGAGGACTGAAAGTATTTAAATTCTATATGGAAACGTCCCAGATGTTTTGGTTTTGGCCTCGTTTGCAAAAGTCCTTTTCATACTTCGATGATTTCTGCATTTCAAGCTCCCTTTAAGGAGACTGGCTTCCAACAGTATCGATAGGTCTTGCACACATCGCAACTCATGTGTAAACTAATTGGCCCCATACACTCACACTGCCTTCTTTCTCCACCGTCAGAGCGCTGTGGAACTCCAGTGCAGTCTGCAATACATTCGGTATGACACCTGCTTTCAACTACTTTGAAATCACCATTTAGTTCTCCAGAGTCTGGGACCAGACCACATATTGACTACCACAACACATTTCTCTTCAACTATTATGATTTTTAAAAAATAATCATAAAAATCATTTCAAAGTCATCTGCTTGGATACTTATGTTATTTAAACACACAGAAAAATATCCTCTAAAGAATCAATTTCTCCATTCACTCAGCATAGTTGGAGTTTTCTCTCCTTAGTTCTCTATTAACAGTGTTATTAATAGTGAAAAAAATATATTTCCCTCTTTGCTAGGGTTACGGTTAATAAAAGAAATCTACATTAAATAAGCAAAAGTACTTACTTCGAATTTTGTTAAGTGTTAAGAAGGAAAGATCAGAGTCCTTGAAAATAATAACAAGAGGGAATTCATTTTCATCAACGTAAAAACCTTATTATAACTGAAATCAGTCTTGGGCTCTGCAGGTGGGTTTGTAAATTGGTACAATCATTTTGGAAAGCAATTTGGCCCATATGTATCAAAAAGCCTTACAAAACCCCTCAGGTGCTTTAATCCAGTGATTCAGTTGTTAGAAATTTCTCGTAAGAAAATGATTTGAAATATGATTAAAGACAGATGAGCTACACTATTCACAGCAGTGTTTTTATGGTTCAGCAGTTAAGAGCACTGACTGCTCTTGCAGAGGACCCAGGTCTCTCTCCCAGCACCCACATGGCGGCTATGAACCATCCTTAACTCCAGTTCCAGGAGAATCCAAAGCCCTCTTCTGATCTCCATGGCATTGCACGACACGGGTGCATTCACATACGTTCAGGCAATACACTCATACACATAAAATAAAAATAATAAATAAAACATTTTAAAGCAAAGACAGCTGGAAATTATTCAAATTTATAACAAAAGAATGTATGGTCACATAAATTAGGGTTAATCTATGTAGTAGGAAATCTTGTAGTCTTTTATGAAATCTACTTATCACTTATTACATGATTACCAAATTCTAAACATGCAATTATAGTTTAAAAAAATAAATGGGAAAATATAACATTTGATTATGACCGATTCTGTGGCAGGCATCAAGAAAATAACAAATAATAGCTGGTTTTATCTTCCCTGAATATTTCTGTACTTCAAGAGAGATATGCTCTTTTTATAAAAATAAAATTGAGTATATTATAAAACAGAGTAATAGATATTGAAAAAAGACTGATAAACAACAAATGTTCATAAACCAGAAGCACACCTAGGCTGAATATCTGGTTCCATATTCGTTTCATTTTAAATATTTTCATTGATTTCTAACTCTGTAAAATGAATGTGGTACTAGTCTGGTGAGCATCAAAAATATCTACCCAAATACCAGCCTTTTGAATCAAATAGTTTCAGAATGCCAGTTCTCTAACTGAAAACCTAGCTCTATGAATTTTGACAGTTTAACCTCTTGTAATTTGTTTACACACTTATAAAACAGACTTAGTAATGTCTCAGAGTGTGGGGTGCCTGATTCCTCACACAAGGCACCACAATGTGGTGGATACCCCTTTAGTGAGGAACTTTATTCTTGGAGTGGTCTAAGCAAGACTGGGCCTGATCTTGTTCTGAGGTGTTCTGATTCTCTCAGAGCTGTTCTCTCAGAACTGAACTCTTCTATTATTCGTGTATTCTATTCTGCTCTACTAACAAAGGAATCCTCTCATATTTATGGAACAGCATATCAAGCACAGTATGGACAATATTTGATAACAATTTTACAAAGGAAGCAGTTGTTTTTGCAGACCCTAGTGACTGACTCGAACGGGGAACAGCACATAAAGCCACAGTGTCATCAGTCTATGCCCAATGCTGCTTATAACATTTGTGGAGTGGATGTCATTTGTCATTCCATAGTTGTTCTTGATGTCATCACTGTCATACCTCAACACACATAGTGTTCTGAGTCAGGTGTAACTGAGTCACATGGTCTAAGATTAAAGCTATGAGTTCAAATTAGCTTGTTAGAGTTAATTATTTGAGATTCCAAATTGTTGTATGAATGATTAAATTCTTTTCCTTAGAAGGAGTCCACATTTGTAAATGTTCTCAAATATATGATTAACTTGGTTGACAAGGTCATGTAAAGTTTCAGTTTGTAAAGGCTTATTACAAAGAATCTTTGCCATTAAAGTCATTCCCACAGCAAAGTTTTTCAGGGGGAAAATTAAACTTGAAAATTTTATGACATTGCCAATAGTAAATAGGTATGATATCTTCAGGGTTCCCCCCCCCGTTTTTTTTCCCATTCCTTCCTACAGCATGAGCTCTTTTACAGGGGAGGGGAAGTCACACTTCTTTTGCAGTACCTGGCTAAATTTCAAAGAATAATCTAAAATGAACATGCTTAACTGAGTTTCATGAGTAGCAGAACGAAATTGCACAATTAAAAACTCAACAGGATTTACATCACCATAATTAGCAAATGTTCACATTTTTAATGACTGTGTATTGAAAGAATTCCAATTTCAATATTTCCTAGAGATGGAAACCTTGCTGAGTGGCAGGGAAGGAGTCCAGTGACTTTTTAAATTGGTGTGTAAATAATATCCTGCTTACGTTGACGTGATTAGAGCTGGCTTGTGGGTGGATTTTTAGTCCTAGCTCCCTTGAAGACACTATCTTCTCTTCCAGTTGCACCTTTCTGATGAGCCAGCTACAGCCCAGAAGGAAGAAATTATTACAGTGGGGCCATAGAAACCAGTGACTTCCTAAATTTAAAGCAAGTCTGCAATTACTCTCAGTAGTTAAGCACTTTTTCCCCTAAAGAGTCATTGTACATTCAACTTAAATATTAGCTCACTTTCTATAATGGCAGTGCTCTTAAAATGATTTTATGTAAGTGCACTCAGGAAGCCAGTTATTTAATGTTATCCTATGGTGAATTCTTTATTATAATAAATACTTGTTACCAAATTTACCTTTTCTTATATGGGGTTTTGTTTAATGAGGCGTATCCACATTGATTTCATTTGAATGATGGAATGTTATTTCATAGGCCGTCAGAAGTTTCTAAAACGAGACAATTCCTTCGGAATAGGGTTGTCAGTCTCCCCTTTATAATCCTGAAGGCCGAGAAGTTATAGATTGGCATTGGATAGGTGTATTAGTTACTTTATGTTTTATTGGGACAAAAATATCTGGTAAAAGCCTCTAAAGGGAAGAAAGGGTTTATTTTTGCACAGGGATCAAGCACATAGTCTCCTAGCAGGGAAGTCATAAAAAGAAGAGCTTGAAGTGTCTAGTCACCATGTGTATAGTCAGAAAGCAGAGAGAGAGATGACTGCTGTGCTCACTTCTCCTTTTTATTCTGCCAAGGACTCCAGCCCATGGAATGGTGCCATCTATAATTAAGGTGGGTTTTCACTCCTCAGTTAACCTCATCTAGTCTAAATAATCCCTTACAGAGAGGCCCATAGTTTCATTTTCATGGTGATTCTAACTTCCACTTGACAAGATTAACCACCCCAATAGGAAACAACAGTTCAGAAATTGACCTACAACTTGCCATAGGTCTCGATAGCACAGGCCTGTACCAGCTGTTGCTGGGAGAGACTGGTAAGCAAGGTGTTCAAAATGTTGAACAGAGGTCAGCATTTGTGAGGACAGAGTCAACTGGAGGACATGAGTGGAAGGGGACTGGCTGGCATTCTCCAGAGCAGAGCTCTGGGCAGCTCAGGTGAGTTCCCTGCTTGTTGTCAACTCCCTTGGGTTTCAGCTATTATCTCTAATGCAAGGAACAGAAAAAATGAATTTCTGCAGAATAGAATGATGCTTTGGTACCTATTTCACAACCTACTGGAAAGAAGCATGGAGGAAAATGACATGAACGAATTTCCTTTGTGTGGCACCTACTAGATATTTTTTGTACTATTTTATTGTAATATTTTTATTTTTAAAATATTTTGAAATATTTTTCATTTAATATAATAGATCTTAATCAAACTTAGACCCCCCTTCCCTATTCGTATCCTCCAAATGTCGCCCCCTCACTGGATTTCATGCATTCTGTCATATAATTAGTTGCCAATAGTTCCTTAACTAAGGTTGTGGCCTGCTGCCCATTTGCCCAGTTTTATGCTGTGATTTTGTCTGATTGAGTCATGGGTCTTCTGCATGCTGTCATCATTGTTGTAAGTTCATGTAAGCAAGTTCCCAGTGGCCCGAAAGCCTCTTTTTCCTTGTGTTCATGCACCAACCCTGGCTCTTACAGCCTTTCCACCCCCTCTTCTGCAATGGTCCCTGAGCCATGGTGGATAAAGGTTTAATATGGGAGTCTATCCAGGGACACACACTTTGCAGTCTCTTATTCTCCAAAACTTGGTCAGTTGTGGCCTTCTGTGTGCATCACACTCTGTTGTATGAGGAAGCTTTGCTGGTGAAAGTTGAGGGATTTATTAGTGTTCTCTCTCTACCCCTATTCCTCTAAGTTTCATGAGCCTTAGGTATAGAGGCTCCACTGTAGATGTGGGCTTTAGGGCTGGGCATCTCTCAGATATATATTCTCTGTGTGTTACTGGTTGAAGATCTCAGTAATAGCTTCCATCTGTTGCAAAAAGAAACTTCTTTGTTGAGTGGTGTCTGGTATAGTTGTCTGAAAATAAAAGGATCCATATTTAGCATGCAGTAAGGAATTTCATTTGTCTGGTGGTATGACAGAGATAGGGAATTACATATAATTACAGTGCTATCGGTGAGTTCCCTCCCATTGAGAGATTGAAAGGCCTTTAAGTCCAATTAGATAGCTGTTGATTATCCCCTAGATAAAAGTGCCACTACTGCACCAATAGAGATAGCTATGCTGTGCTGGTATTGTGGTTATTAGGCTTTAGATGTGGGTTGGACTGTTAATTAATTTTTCTGCCCTAGCAACTTGCATAGAATCCTGTAGAACTATGAAAGATAGTCTTCGGGGAGGCTTCCAGGTCAGTTTCAGTTTCCTTGAATCCGAAGTATGTCCAAAGTCCTGTGCCTTAAGCAATAGAGTCTCACCTTCAAGTTCCAGGAGGTAATCAAGGGCTGTGGCAGTAGCCTGTGTTATTTTGGGTGTCTCTTGGACTACCCTGACCAACAACTTGAAAGGAGGTTTCTACTCTGGCACTGTGCTCCTTGTTATATTGCCTTCAGTTATTATACACACGCACTTATGTTCGAGTATTATATATGTATTTTTCAGGGTGTTTTTGTTAATACATTTTCTTCTGATTTTTTATACCACCTAAACTTTCTTTATCTCTCCTCTCTTCTCCCCATCTAACTATCCTTCTCTCTCCACAGTTTAAGTGCCACCATTTCCTTCTTGATAATACCTGTCTCCTATTATATCCCCTCTCTTGAGTACCTTCTTCCCTTTTACTCCCATGATTCCTTGTACGTCCATTCCTTCTCCAGTTGAGTCCCAGGAGGTCCCAGTCGAGTACCTCCATTTTCCCGATTTCCCCCTTGGTAATATCTATTTTCTACTATTCCCATCTTTTGGGCTCTTTCCTTCCCTTTACCTCCTTGCTTGATTTCCATTTTCCTGGTTCCTGCTGTTACATCATTATATATACTAATATATAAGGAATTGGTGCTAAGATCCACAAATGAGGGAGAACATACGTTGCTTGCTTTTCTGAATCTGTTACTTCACTTAGCATAACAGTTTCTAGTTCCATCCATTTACCTGCAAATTTCATAATATTGTGTTTTCTTACTGCTGAATAGAACTCCAGTGCATTAATGCACCACATTTCCATTATCCATTCATCAACTGAGGGACATGCTAGTTTTTATAAGTGTTCATCATAAATTATCTCAAGCTACTCTACGAAGTCCTGGAATAGGGACCTGGGAAGACATGGGGAAAATCAGCTTTTACATGTAGGTAGAGGCTGGCTCTTCTTTGTCACACTCCTTTCTCCTTCTGGGGACTATGGGATACACTGGAATCATCTCCCACACTTCAATTTTATTTTATAACCATAAACCACTGACACAACATCCTTACTGGCTTTTCTGTGTCTTAGTCTTCACCTTCTCTCCTGTTTCTCACCTTCTCTTTATCCTCATATTCCTAGTTATACACAGATGTTTCTCTAATAACACCTAAGGGTTCTTGGTCAAGAAGATTATTCCAAAAATTTTTATTTTAGTGCAATTTCTTTGCTATATTCCCCCATTTCTGTCTTTTTTTTTTCCAAAACAGACTTTTTACCCGATGTTATGTTTTCTTAATCCTTAAATATTAACAAAATATTATTCCAATCTCTCCCATAAGTATATTTCCTTTTTAGAGGAAATTAAATATATTGATTTTCATAACATTCACTATCCTAAGTAAACAATTAATCCTCCAATATTTATTAGACACAGTATTGTGTACAGTAAAACTGTAACCAGTAATAAGATGACACTTCTGCCTTAAAATTGAATTGACAGGTAAAGAAGAACACACAATAAAAATTAGAGCATTTCATTAGACTATGTACTTATGTATATGTGTGTAAGAATGGATTTCAAAGTATAACAGCTCAGAAATTGTTTGTTTGTCCTATACAGTGTTTCATAAAGTTTTCACTCATTTCCAAGGAGCTGTAATTACACATTAATTACTATAACTTTACGAGAAGAATAAGATGGTTTGGAAAAGTGTAATATATACTGGAACAAGGTGCTGTTGTGCATTGGATGTGAAGTGTCCCCCACAAGGGTAAGTGAATGGGAAAAAGTACATATATTGCATAAAGAATAATTAGAGCAATGACATTGGCAATATTTCTGATGGGAATTGACGTGAGGCAGTTGAACAAGAGACAGTGGGATGTCTTCTGACATCCAATGGGCTGATGTAGGAATAGGCAATATCATGGCCTGATGACCTTGCTTCCATACCCTTACCAAGGTCTGGATTTCACGTTACCAGGATCAAAGGGAGAATGTGAAGAAAACACTATGAAAAGAAGTATTAAAGAAAAAGAGGAAATGTTTAAAAAAATGTTCCCAGTAAAATAGCACTAAGTTCCTAGAATTAAGGTTCAATCCTGAGCCAATAGAGACCCAGAGTTGGCTTGATGCTGTCGTGAGACTACTAGACATGATTTCATAATTCTCTAGCAGCATAAAAGAAGGGCCAGTCAGACATGGGAAAAGATGGGTTCACAGACAGAATCAATTGCTTTTCCAACCCTGCTGTGTGCATCCCATCACTCCATAAATAATTAGTCAACTCTGTCTCACTAAAGAGCCCGATTGGTCTGAATGTGGTTAAATTTTGTTTGCGTGGAAATAACTTTGCCACACTTTATTGCAGCAAGAATAAGAAGGAATGCCAACTGCTTCTCAAGGAAAATATCTGCTGTGATTCCACTTCTACACATCATTAGATAAATTGAAATGGGAAATGCTTTGCAAATGAGTAGTGGGTTTATTTTTCAATGTAAAAGCTTCACCAGTGTTCATTTTTAGCTTTGTACTTCCATCCAGTTTATAAAGTGTTTCTCCATGTCCTCGTCTGCATTCTCAGTGTTTGCTGCTGACTTTGACATCTCTGGCACCTGTTTGTTTTTCACAACTCCAGGTATTGCCAATGGGAGCTGAAAAACAGAGAAGAGAGGAAAGTCTCATTGCTGTCAACATATTTCACCCTGAATATCCTTTTCAAAGACATGCGAGCATGCTACCCACAGCCCGCATGCTCGCATACTCCACAGCTCCTCTTCTAGTCCTGTCTCCCTCTGTTCTTCCTCCTCTTATTTACATTCTTCTCAGTCTCCTTCTCTACTCCCCATTTCTTTCCCTGACCTCTAATGATTTTTTCTCTATATTTGATAAATGACTAAAAATGAGCTTTATCACATTAAATCTTGTGTTCTACTCAGCCAAGAGGGCTATTGAAATTCATGTGGTTCAGAAGAAATTTCAAATGATGTGATGGTAAGTCTGACACATTTGTTTGCCAGAAGCAGTATGTAGGATCCTGGGTAAACCATTCACCTAAAACCTATTCAGTATAGGACCATATACATTATCATTAACATATGTGACTTATTTCACAGTGCAAGAACATCAAAGTACCTTCTATCTACTAGTTCCTTAAAATATCATTCATTTGTTAAAAAATAATACTTTGGTCCTGAAGAATTCCTGGATTTGAGGAAGATCATGATGGGACTAATATTTGCAAAGGATGAAGTTTATCTGAACCAGGTTCAACAGGAATAATGCCCTTGGAAGAAGGTGATAGAGAATCTTATCAGCCCTGTGCTCTATTTAATATTCTTGCTCAATGGACCCCTCAGGATCAGATATATAGGAGCAAAGAAGAGAGAATTCAGGATGACAAGAATGATTTGTGAACTGAAGCAGCCAACTGAAGGAACGATGAGCCTGCTCAAACAAGGAATACCAAAGAACAGAATATTCTGTTTCATAGAACGCAGCTCAACAAGGAACTTAATGACATAAAAAGATAACCTCTTATATTCGGGGATCATGATGCCCAGTAATTATTTGAACTTAGTTTTTACATTATTTTTGACTTTTCATAAACATCCTTTTCATTTACTCCTTCAGCAAAACTGTTTTGGTAAGAGGAAATTTGATCTCATTTTCATGGGTGTAGAAAATCTAAAGATGTGTTTCACCCAAGGGAACAAGGCGAGGATTGCTGGAGGGTAGAGCCCCATCTCCCCTTTGGCTCCACATACTTCACTGCCGCTTCCCTGATTCTCTTGGTCAATAGTGAAGACTAATTGGCCGCTGAAACGTTGTGTGCAAAGAACACAGGACGAGTTGAGTACACAGCAATTACCTAATATAGTAAGGAATATATGTTAACCCTCTGACACTGTTTCCATTGAATCTTACCAAAGCCCAAGGCAGCCCACAGTGTGGGTCATTTCAAGCTGAAATTGAAAAGAGGCTATAAGGCCCTCTCTGCCTCTGAGGATAATGGAAGATAGACTGGGAGATCTGTTAAATGTGACTGGCTCAAGTCTAGAAGATTCAAATGGCTCTTGTTGTATTCATTAGAAACAGGTTTGCTTAACAGTCTCTAGAGCTTCCTGACACTGGAGCTGACATTTGCAAATGATAGGCTCAGAAGCTTTCGTTCCTCCACAATCCTGTTTTTTTCTATTGTTCCTTTTCCTTAGAGCTTTCCTTCTAGATGTTGGTAAATCTCCAGGAAATGTGCTTGTGTTTTCTGTTGTCACATCTCATCAGTGCTCTGCTAGGGAGGGGAGTCAGAGGGAGGGAGGAGAACCAGGAAGAAGAGGAGAGTGCCCTGGGCTGAAATGGCTGCAGCATGCAAATGCATGCCAGCTCGGTGAACTCTCCCGAGCAGTCACATTTTATTACAACCAAATTATGGGATGTGATTCCTAGGAAATGGCAAAAGGGGAACAAATAAATAATAAATAACTAAGCAAATAAATAAACAGATAGAAGATAAAAGGAAGGTGACCTGAACATTTTATTCTTGATTCTTGGTAAGCTCACTACTTCAAATGTCAAGGATTTCTACTGCTCAGTAGCTAATATCCTCAGTAAATACAGGCATTCACCAACCATGCTCACCACTTTAGAAAGGAAATAGAGGTGCATCTCTATTCTTGCACGTCCATCCAGGTCTTTAGTCCTTTCGGTGTCTTGGTTCTATTATAAATCTTTCAATTTGACCTAGGAATGAATTTTCCAAAGTATTTCAATCTCAAAAGGCAAGTCCAGATTTCAGTACAACTAACTATGAACAAAGTCAGATGTCTGCAAATCAGTAAACTTGTCCTTGTGGCTACTTAAAAACACATATTCCTGGAAATTGTTCTGAAATTTTGATTTTCTAGTTCAAGGTGGGACATTTTGATAAAGAGCAAGGTTTGTAATCATGGCACACACAAACAAAGCTCAAGTAATATCAAATTAATAAAGGCAATTCATTATTTAACTAACCTATATGACTGTAACAACTGATAATCCTAGCTGCTCCAGGAATTAAATTTGTGGGGGGAATGAGGTATAAACCCCATGTCTATTATATAGGATTATTTTAATGTGTGAGAGAAAAAGTAGGTACACATAGCTTTACAGAAATACTTATATGCTTGCTCAAAAGTGATTGGGTGCTTCCTAATCTCATGTTCTTGGTCTGTGGAGTAAGCAGCAGATAGAGGGAAGTGGTAGACAGCATAGAAAATGCTAGATTTGGTATATACACAAAAACTATGGGAACATTGAAGAGACAGAAATGGACTTAGCCAGTCAAGGAGCAGAGAGGGAAGAGTTCACGGGGAAGATGCAGTTCTACTAGACAGAAAAGGATATAAAGAGTTTGGTGACATCAAAGTAACTCACATTCCACATATAAGGAAAACCATATGGGAAAGTAGAGACTTCTGAAATGCATGATATATTTTAAAATCAGCATTGAAGCCAGTGGTGAAGTTTACTTATAACACAATATTCAAAACAACCAAAATGAAATTACTGCACAAATAAGTCAATTATAATTGCATTGTCTAAAAATTTTCATGTGAGCCAAAGCAATGGAAACTCATAATTTTCATTTTTATACTTATTTTCTCTTCTTATTTCTTCCCTCATGAATCAGCTCCTGGAAGCTGAGATGTTCTTGTCCCAACCCTAGGCCTCTTGCCTTCTGCAAGCTCTTTACCTTTCAGAGCTGCTGATTTTTATTTTTTATTTTTTTTGCCCTTATTCTTTAAGGTCATTAGACTCTATTATCCAAATTGTTAAAAAACACATAATAAAAGCATACATATATAAAAGCATACTTACATTTCCAAAAAAACAAAAAACAAAAACAGTACAATAGGACTGGGTATACATTCCTAGGTGACACAACTGAAATGAATAGAATATATGAAACAATTATTTTCCAGGCACTGGGTAAAAGCATGAGGTGACACAGGGTTATTTTGTTACTGTACAGAGAGAATGCCTGGATAAGAAAGGAGAATCAAGAAAAAGCCAGATGGCCTCTCTGAGGTGATGAGAAAATCTTGAAAAGACAGAAAAGAGGAAGAAGCTGGTGTTCATAGGATAGAGCACCAGGGATAGAAGAAGAGGAGGAGGAAGGAAGGGGAGAAGAAGGAGGTGGGGGAAGGGAAGGGGGAGGAAGAAGGAAAGGAGGGAGAGAACAAGAAGGAGAAACAGGAGAAGAACTAGGAGGAGGGAGAGAGAGAGAGAGAGAGAGAGAGAGAGAGAGAGAGAGAGAGAGAGGAAAGGGGTGGCAGGAGCAGCTCATCTACTGACTGTCCAGCTGAAGGTTATCAATATATTAACCTGTTTTGGATAGAACTATCAGATTCAGGAAGAAGTAACTGAAAGAATTAAAGCAAGTATACTTAGTGCTTACAGAAGTCTCCTGATTCCTGAAGCACTAGCTGGAAAACAGGCATATTGCCTTGATAAATCTGAACTCATTATTATTGGACTAAAAACAAGGTGCTTTATAACAACCTTTAGAAATAAGACCCTCCATGTATCTAATTGCTACCAGGTAACAAAACTAACTCTCTACACAAAGCTTAAGAATATACTTAGAAAAGAAAAATATATGGCACTTCGGAAGGAAAAATAATTAGTGTATAGCTTCTGTCACCCAAGTTCTCTTCGGGTCCCTTGTTCCTGGAGCTATTAGACAAACCATATAACACACCTTTATATGAATTTTCCATAGTTTTTATCCTGGGTAGGGGAAATAGAGGGACTTACAAAGGCAAACACCCGGTGCCCTGCTCTGCTCTGTGGCTCAGCAGCCTGCTGTTCCAGATTGTTTCCGTGTCCCACCCAGTCTCCATTAGCTTTTGCCCATGCCTCATGGTCCTGAGGTCTTGCCCCAGGTTGGTAAATGCCCCCTCTCACATCCACATGGACAAGACACTGGGGCCAATTTTTCCACACAGCCTGCTTCCAAGATGGCACCCACACTCCTCCCTCCACAACTAACTCTCTCAGCTTCCTCTCCATAGCTAACTCTCCACAGCCAATTCTCTGCAGGGGGAAGTGCCCCTCAGGACACACTCCACCCCTTCCTCCAGCTCTTACAATCTTTCTGCCAATCTTCTGCTAAGGTCCCTGAGCCTTGGAGGGGGTGACATGTGTAAGGCAATTGCTCTTGTATCATGGTGAGATAGTGACTTCTTGGGCCTCCCCATTATTTGTCTTCAAGCCATGGCCATTGATCTATCTCAGTGGTGTTTCTTTTACAAATGGAAGGAAGGAGACACATATAAACAAACATGAATGTAAATACAAATGCCTAGAGGATATCCCAGTATATGTACTCTATTCATTAAACAGTATTCTTGTAATGGCTTCTCCACTAGGACCTGTAGCCTTCTTGTCACAGGGTTTTGGCCTGGTCTACAGCACCAGAGTTGTGTTCCACCCCTAGGAGTGGGCCTTATCCAGTTAGAAATTTGTCAGTTGTACGTATGTTAGTCAAGCCATTATTGCACTTGTAGGCATTGCTTGGCATGTCCATAGTGTGCAGCATGCGGGGTCCATTGTTGAGTAGAATCATAGGGGATTCTTTCTTCCCCAACCATCTGCGTAACACCTCCTGGTACTGCCAGAGTTGTGTTCCACCCCTAGGAGTGGGCCTTATCCAGTTAGAAATTTGTCAGTTGTACGTATGTTAGTCAAGCCATTATTGCACTTGTAGGCATTGCTTGGCATGTCCATAGTGTGCAGCATGCGGGGTCCATTGTTGAGTAGAATCATAGGGGATTCTTTCTTCCCCAACCATCTGCATAACACCTCCTGGTACTGTGAATGTCATCCATCCAGTGGCATGGAGTTTTTGGCTTAGTCTCAGCTCCATCTTTTCTTTTCCTCCCGCACTCACATCATGCAGTGTCTTCAGGAACATGGCCTCATTGACTTTTCTAATGTACAACCAACATTAGTGGCAATAGCCTTGGTGAATTTGAGGACCTCTAGGATTTCTCTCTGACCAACAGCTCATGGGGGCATGGGGCAACCCTTCCTTGGTACTGTAGATTTTCTTAACAGTTGAATAGTTTGGGAGCCTGTGTTTTTATTTTACCCAACCTTAAAACTCCCAAGAATCTTACAGCTATAGCTGGCATTTGTTTCTTCAAGTATCTTTCAAATGGGTCTCACATCTATAAAACACTCAAAGGAAGGTTAGCATCCTATTTTAAATCAATCATAGACAAGGTCTAACACAGCATGGAAAGGTTTTATCCATTTGTATTAACTGTTTTTTTCCATAGATCTTTGTTAGGTACCATAGCATGGGTAAGAGGCATTATTTGGTTAGTTATTTACTATCTTTAGTTATTCCTTGGGAGTCATTCTGCATTCTGGGTATCTTGCATAGAGTCTCTTTGTATTCTTTTATCTTTGATACACTTACAGGTGTTGGCTCCAGTTGCCTGAACCTGCACCAGGCTAAGGAGGCTGGGGGTTTATCTTTTCCTCACTGTACCTGCTGGTTCCCTGAGTCAAGCAGGCCCTGGGTCTGTCTCTTGACTGCAGCTATCTCTAATGTCTCTTCATCACGCATACCCACCTGCAAGGGGAGGCCTTGGTGGAAAAAATTGCCTCCATCCCTCACATAACCTTCATCAGAAGAGAAATGCACCTTATTCAATCTTTGGGGATCCTTAACCATCACAGGGACAGTTTTTATCCTTTGAATGCCTTTTGTAAACTGTTCTTTTGGTTTTAAAGCCTCCCAGAAACTACTTAGTACTGAATTTGGTTTTCTATCAATTTTTTCTTTGGGAATTTGGGCTCAACATAAGTCTTGCCACATTTGCCTTCAAGTAACCCAAACAGACCATTTCTTCTGTCTGGTCGTTTTTATATCTCTTGTAGTGTATTCTGTTATTCTACAGACATGTTTCACATGTGGGTCAGGGTCACTTAGATCTGCTAAAGCCTCTTTCACTTTACAAAGATCCTGTCCCATTAAAGGGCTTAGTAAAACCATTAAAGCTCCATACCATTCTCAAGGTCCCAGTTGAATTAAGCTTTGCTTTATATCTCTGGTGAACACAGTCTTATCTGGCCTAATAAAATGGGCATAGTATATTGTTTTTCTTATACCTAGTTCTCGCAGTAATGCCTGTTTATCCTTTATAGTCCTCCAGCCTCTGTTAATTATAGGAGTTTCTCTGGGTGATGACCATGTATCATTAATGCCTTCCACCAGCCATCCCATTAAGGACTGCTTACCCCTGCACTGGCCTAGGTTGAACGGTCTATTCCACAAGGATGGATGGGTGGTTATATAACTCAGCTGTGAAGCTTCTGAAGGACTTAGACTGATGTTATTTGCTCCCATGTCCCATAGCCTCAGGAGCCATGCTGTGAGGGACTCTTTGCTTTCTTGCTTATAAGTCTTTCCTAGTTTTAACAGCTCCAGTGTGGAGTATTTCTTAGCTTCAGTACTGTTAGCTTTTTTTCCTTTTTGTATCAAAGGTTGAATCTGAGGGGCAGCTTTAGCTACTTTTAATTTTAGGTCATTTCCTTTTTCATTATTATCTGTCTTTTTTCTGGAGTCCTTGGACTTTACCCAAGTTAAAATGTCCAGTTTTTTTTTTCCTCTGTCTCTCAAGTTCTGCAACTGAATCTGCCAATACCTCCCTGGCCTTTTCAGCTTCCCCCACCTTGGACAAATCTTTTATTATGCAAAATGGTCATGCTCCCTCTCTGGGTTCTCTGCCTCTGTCCCAGGCCTGTAAAAGTTTTTCTAGCCTTTTCATATCCTTTAACAAATCTTTATATACTCGTAAGTGGGCTATTTACCCACATTTACAACACAGCTGTGGCCCATGCTTCTATGCGGCCAGCTCCTTTTTAGCTACATTAAAAAAAATATTTTATTATTTTTATTTTATGTGTATTTATGTATTGCCTGCATGTAGGTAAGTGCACCTGTGTCATGCAATGCCCCCAGAGGACAGAAGAGGTAGTCATATCCCCTGGAATTGGAGTTACAGACAGTTGTTAGCTGCCATATGGGTGCTAGGATTCAAACCAGGGTCTTCTGAAAGAACAACTGGTATTCTCAACCACTGAGCCATCTCGCCAGCCCTTAGCTGTATATTTTATAATCCACTGTAAGATCAATATCAATGCCACCATTAGTTTCCTAGCTTTTTCCAAATTCCCCACTTTGTCATTTCTAGCATTGCCATCCTGCTGACTACACCAATTTGTCACCGGTGTTCTCTTAGGTCCCTTGCTCCTGGCACTATTAGACAAACCACTTAACACATCTTTATCTGAATTTTTCATAGTTTAAATCCTGGGTAGGGGAAATAGAGTAACTTGCAAAGGTGAACACCTGGCACCCCACAAAAGATGAACACCCGGTGCCCAGTTCTGCTCTGTGGGTCAGTGGCCTGCCATTCCAGATCACTTCCATGCCACACCCACAGTCTCCTTTAGCTTTCACCCATGCCTCATGAGCCTGTGGTCTTGCCCCAGATCAGTAACTGCTCCCTCTTGGGTCCACATGGGCGAGACAGCCGGGGCCATTTCTTCTGTGCTGTCCGCTTCCAAGATGGCACAAATGCTCCTCCTCTGTGGCCAACTCTCTGCAGCTCCCTCTCCATAGCTAACTCTCCACAGTCAATTCTCTACAGCAGGCCCTGCCCCTGGGAGGAACAAGTGTCCCACGGGACACAGCCTCCCATTGAAGGTTACTAGATGCTGTATTCTGGTAGATGCAGTGGTATTGATGTTTGCGCCCTTGACCCCCACCTCTATTCATTTGTTGAAATTTGAATCCTGATGACATTAGGAAGTGGGTAATTGAGGAAGTGTTTAGATGACTGAGGGAAGGGACCTCTTGATTAGGATTAGTGATTTTTTTTTTTTTTTGAAGCAGTCCAGAGAAATGCCTGGTGTATTCCACAACACAGTGAAAAGGGGCCGTGCATGAGAGGATGGGCAGTCTCCATGGACCGGAGTCAGCTGGCACTATGGTTCTGCACTTCTCAGCCTCTTGAACTATGAAAAGAAATTCCTGCTGACCATAAGCCATCTAGCTTATGATAAGAAATAGCTAAAATGAAAAGGACCCCAAAACTTAGGCTTATAATAAAGAAAAAACTCAGAATCGAAGTATACCTGACACAGATGTGAGAATTAACACAGACTAATTTTAATACAATTACTATAATGCTGTGCTTCATATCAAAATATTAAGACATAACAAATCATCCCAATCAAAATTTTTATGCTAAAATGTCTCTATATGTGTATCTTTCATATATATGTATTATTTATATAGTACACAAACATCAGTGAACGTAACAATAGATTAGTAGAAATTTCCCCAAATTAAATGCTGAGACTGAAAACAACAGTACAATTTAAAAATCATTACTGGACTGTGGAAAATTTGTGCAAGACCTAATATCATATAAATTGAGTTCTTCGGAAGGGAAATAACTTGAAAAGGCAATGGTTAAAAAGTTGCCAAACTTTACTAAATTTATAATCATACTTACTAAAGATATAATGGAGAAATACTTTAAGATATTGGAAGGAAAAAAAATATTCTCCAAGAATTCTCTATTCTATAAAAGCAGCATTTAAATAAGAAGGCAGAATACTTTTTTCTTTTTTTCTGAAAGTATTAGTGTACCTATTATTAAAAAGATGTTAAAGGAAGTTGGTGGGGAAGAGCAAAATGATAGCAGGTGACCATTTGATTCCAAACATGGAATGAAAAACACCAGAAACAGCCCCATGTGGGGTAAGCAGTGTGGTTCTGTGGTGGTTCTTTATTGTGAGCTTGACTGAATTTGTACTCACCTGAGGCAACACCTCTGTATATGTCTGGAAGCATGTTTCCAGAAAGGTCTGACTTAGGAGGCGATGGAAGATCTAGTCCGAATGTGCACAACACCATCCCATGGGCTGTGATCCTGGACTAAGTCAAATCGAGAAAAGAAGAGCACCAGCATTTATAACTCTTCCCAACTGCAAGGAATATGACCAGTTACTTCATTCTTCCTTTGACATACTTTCCCACCATGATAAACTGTAGCCCTTTAACCATGAGTCTAAATAAGCTCTTCCTTCCTTAAATTGATTTGTCAGAAATTTTTCTCACAGCAACAAGAAATTAACGAATATAAGATCTTTGTTCATTTATATCTGCAAACATTTAAACAAATTATAGTATCAGTATCATTGTTATATAAAACTGAAATGTAACTCAATATCAACATAAAGGACAGGAAAAGATAAATTCTAACACAGCACTGTAGTGACAACACATTCTTCATGAAGCAATGAATTATACTGTGTTCTCCATACTGCAATATGTTAAACGTGTGTACTGTTGTTACTCCTTATTCATATATTAAAGGAAAATTCAAAAAATAAATTAATAATTAAAATTGCATACCACTTTGAGAAGTGGTTTTAAAAATTCACCTTGCTTCTGCTCTTGGTTACCCATCAGAATTGGATGGTAAAATCCTATTGCTGAAGATATTACATATATGAGCTGTAGAGCAAGCAAGGAGAAAAGAACCCAGTGCTGAATTCAGAGCCTCTTCTCTACTGGTTAGCATTCATAATTCTGAAAGGTGTTATGCAAGGTACTGGAAGGAAAAAATAATCATCAACCAGCTGTGAACCCTGCTGTGAACCCTGTGAACTAGAACAACTAGCCTGGCAAGATATGCCCACCAGTGCAACACTGGCACAATATTATAGGAGAAACCTACCACTCTTCAGTTGGATTTATGATCTACTTCCTAGGATTGTGCACACAACTGACATTGATATAGGCTTGGGATCCTGAAGCCAAACAGGTCACAGACATAGAGAAGAACCTAATACTAGTTTTATACTAAATAGTTATCATATTAAACTACTCTTAATGGCTGATTGCTATACCCATAGATTAATGAATCTCTCGACTCTCACCAAAGTAGTTTCCTTCTTCAACAAATATTGATTAACGCTGAAAGCCACATCCGACCAACCTGCAGAGAACAAGAGGCTACAAAATACTTATCCCTGAGTAGGACACCTATATCAAACTTCTGCCCCCTAAAACTCAAGGATCAATTGCAGAAGAGGGGGCAGAAAGATTTTAAGAACAAAAGGTGGTGGATGACCACAAGGAAACAGAGTTTTCCAGACAACTACTCAGTTACTCATATGAATTCACGGCAATGGTGACAGTATGCACAAGTCCCTTGCAAGCTCAAACCAGAAAAATATCCCAGCATAGATCTGAGGAAGTACATAAGAAACTCTAGTCCACTTATGGAAACTGAAGCAACATATGGTTGCTAGGGGGAGCAGAGGCAGTCTCCCTCAAGAATGAGAGTCTTGGTAGGTTAACCAGGCTCCTGCAGATGGACCCACTCTGTGGGGACACAAATTAGACTCTATAGGCATATATATGTGTGTGTGTGTGTGTGTGTGTGTGTGTGTGTGTGTGTGTATTTAAATACCATCAAATTATACTGTATGAAAATTGCAAAAATTCAATTAAAAAATGAAAAAAATCACAATGTTCCCACTTCCTGTTCAGAACATTTACCATCTTTTTCAGCAAAACCACGTTGTATATGATATGCTTCTGGAGGCCACTTCATGGTTTCGAACATGAGCATTATAATACTTCTATGTTTTTCTTGAAGAAAACATGATTTGGGCTGTAGAGATGGCTCTGTGGTTAAGAGCACAGGCTTCTCTTGCAGGGGACCTGGATAAAGTTCATAGCACCCACATGGTGGCTCACAACCATAATTAACTCCAGTTTCATGGAACCAACACACATTTCTGTCCTCCAAAAGCATTGCATGCATGGCTGCACTAACATTCATGCAGGAAAAACACTCAAACACATAAAATAAAAATAAATTAATTAAAAATTAAAAAATAAAAGCTTATTTGATGCTTACAGGTGGCTCCAAAGTTTAAGATGGCAGCCATTCAGATATACCCAAAAAGAACTTTCAAATACTTCCTCTCTTTCTCAACTAAATAAGAGGAAGAAACATATACTGAAGTTGTTAAGACCTAAGAGTGCATCTGATATGTAAAAAGTTGTGACATAGGAAAGATAAAATTTTTACCCATTTTTCCATCACACCTCAAACTGCAAAAATCACAGACAGTGTGTGTGGTAAATGCTTACTGAAGATGAAATTCCCTTAATTTTGTAGGAGGAAGAGTGTAGCAGAAATCTTTTCTAATTGATGGCAGTGTAGCACCAGACAGCGATGAGACTACACAAAGGCTTCTTTCAGCAAAGGCTCTCCCTAGATGCGTGACACCTAACCATTTACTCTAGGTAAAGAATGGTTACAGATGCAAGGATGAGTTTGGACAAGGGAATCTAAAAATTACACTGGCCATGTTTGCCAGTAGGAAACTCCTGCCACATTTCTGTCACAGCTGAAAATACTGATTAAGGAGAAAGAAGATTAGCCAAAGAAAAGGTACTATTTTCAATCACAATAAAACCAGGTGCTGCTGACAGAAGATGCCCAACAGAATCTACCATGATAAAAGTGTCAGAAGAAATCACAGATTAATTCTGGTGCTATATAGCAATATTGGAGGGCAAAAGACAAAGCCAGGTGCCTGTGAAGGCATAGTGTGCATGCACTCTTGAAAACAAAAATTATCTGCCCATGTTCTGGCAAAATAAGCAGGAAGCATAGGGAACAGTCATCTCGTTATGGAATCACTCCACCATTGATTTATCCTAGAAGTGAAGAACTACTTGGAAGAGGAAGGGTTGGAATTCAAAGACCCATTAATAATTGACAAGACACCTGGCCATCCTGCATCTGTTTGCATAGAAATGAAAATGTTGAAGTTTTCTTTTTACCATCAAATACAACTTCATTGTTTAAGTCTCTTGACAAGGGATGTGCTGGCTTGTCAAGGTCTCATATATCTGCATGGTATTTGATTTCATTTGATTAACAGTTGATGGTGGTCCTAATCTGGGAATAGCTCAGTACTGGGAATCCTTCACTGTTGCTGATGGAGTAACATTTGTCAAGTTGCAATAGATGAATTAAACCAGAAACTGTAAAAGCCTGCTGGAAGAACTTATGGAGAGAAATCATTAATGAGTTTAATGGCTTCTTAGGAATTGATGGAGAAGTGAACAAAATCATTCACACAGCAAGATGTGTGGAGGAGGATTTGCCACATGCTTGATGAAGTAGAACAGCATACTGAAGGCCACTGAGGTGTTTACAAAAAAAGGAAGTATTGGAAAACCTGGTCTAGTCATACTTAGAAGAAGGAAAGGACAAGAAACTGAAGCAGAACTAGCAATGTGGACAGAACCAAAATCTGATGACGCTTCAAAATGCACAGGCATCAAAAGACAAAACATGAATACAATCCTTAGGTGGAAAGCAGGATGCGAGAAACCCAAACTATCACTGAATGCTCATATGTCTGCAGCAGTGTCTTCTGTGCAGTTATTTATTAATTTTTAAATTCTTCAAGAGTTTCATACATAGATATACTGAATTTGCCTCATTTTTACCCCCTTTGCCTTCTCTTATCTCCCCTCTGAAACTTCTTCCCAGCATGTCCTCTTCTAATTTGATATCTTTTTACCCACTGAGTTTGATTAGGCTTGCTTACATGAGAATGAGTGCGGGGTTATTTACTGGAGCATGGACAGCTTGTCAGTGGCTACACACTGAGGAGAGCGGCACCCATTTCCCAGGACCCATTATCTGCCACAGTTACTTATGAGCCCCTCCCTCATGCATGATGAAATGGTGAGAGGTCCAATTCCATGAAGGTCTTGTGCAGATAACTGTGGCTAAAGTGAATTCATCAGTGCATTGGCTGTCTCATGTCCAGAAGACAGTTCTTCAAAGCATTCCTCTCCAGCTTCTTCCTCTTGCATTCTTTTTTTTAAAAAGCACCATTTTTATTGATTCTTTGAGAATTCCATAGAATATATTTTGATCATGCTAGAACTTCGGGATCAGAGAAAATAAAAATATGCTAGAATGATGTCCTTGTAACAATAATATCCTCATTAGAAAGACAGATTAAAGAAAAGAAAGAAGGGACTGAGTATGTGACAATATTTCAGATGGTCATACATTCATGAGCATGACTACGTGACTGAAAGTGATTAAGAATGGGTGGTATGGCCAAGAAAGTTGTCCTTGAGATGGTGACTAGCCTCAAGCTGTGACCTCAGGGACAAGAAGATACTGACCACAGGAAGAGTCACAGGGGAGCTTGAGTGTTGAAGAAGAAGGAGCAAGCAGCCCTAGATGTAGACAAGAACTTGGCCTGCTTTGCAGAACAGGAAGGAGACAACAGTGAGACTCAAGAATATGTGACTATAGAGACAGAGAAAAGGTAAATCTCCCACGATCTTCTAGACCCAAGTAAAAGGGGAGGATTTTAAGTAGGAGAGTGACAAAACTTTACTCATCATTTTTCTGGGTGAGAACTGAGTTAGGTACAAAAGTTATAACAGAGAGAAGATGAAGCGTTGTGGAGGTCATAGACAATTTAACTTTATGAAGGATGGGATAGTGGGAAGGAAGTGTTCTAGCATATTTTTGTTATAGGTCCAAAAGGTTTATAGAAATGATATAGGAGAAATGTGAACAGAGGGGCAGCCAAAGATGTACCCCCAGAATTTTTTTCACTCAAAGAAAGAATATTTGCTTTACTGTAATTTCGTTTTGATTAGTGTGCCTGAGGCTAAAGTCTTCAGTTTGTAGGCATTCCCCCAACCATATAGCAAGGCAGTTTTGGAGGTCAGTTTTCCTATTCTGTCAATCAATGACATCATGACGTTTTTTTCTCTCATGAAGTTTTGAAATTTAAATACACGACTAATTTAAACTAAGCAGCCTTTTATGTTTTAGCTATTTATCTTGACATTTCATTTGGCGCCCCACAGTATGCTGTGGGTGTGGCTGGAGCACACCTATTTCTGTTTGACTTCTTCTTAATTTGGTCCAGGCAAAGGCCTTTGATATTTTCATCATGATGGCCTGCTTACACTTGTCTCTGAGTTTTTCTTTCAGTCAATCTTTGTAAGAGAGAAGAGGAGATAAAGGGGTTTCTCTTTTATTTGCAGTAGTTGGACCCCAAACAATCACAGTGAGACCATTCTTTGCATTATTCAAGGAAACTGACACATAAAGAAGACATGCAGAAGCACAATATAAAATAACAATAAAGGTAACGTTTGTCAAAGTCATAAAAGTCTGATACATGCTTTGTTTTATGTGTGGGAAAGAGTAGTTTGTATTTTACCTGGTGATTGGGAAAATGTACAGTTTTATTATTTTTTATTATTGTTCTAGTAAAGCAGATGATAGCAAAGCTTTATCAGAAACAATAGAAATAATTTAAAATTTTGTTGTGCTTTTCACCCAAAGCACTTTAGGAAACTATGCATATTAAACATAAAACATATGGTAATACGTGTACCTAGAAGGAAAATCACAAGGCAGACAGATTTCTTCACCAAGGAAAAGCAGCTCTGTTCTATGGAACATGGAGGGGCTGAGGCTGAACAATGGGTTCTTGTTGTTTGCTAATAGGTAGATCACTCTGGGTAATCAGCTTTCTTAGGAGAAGAGGAATAATGATGTAAACCCAGGCAGGGTGTATTTATTGTGCTTTATGAAGCTAGGCTCTTACTCATGACTCATGGACATTTCATGAGTGGGCAGATATCTGAAGGAGAAGGAATGGAGCAACCCACATGAACTGCCTGACTACACTGGAATACACTGGCCCCACAGGGTGTAGTGGAGGCCCTGGTGAGCGCTGCTGAATAGCAGATTGGCTCATGTGGTCTTGATATTTATGTTTGTGAGTAAATACAGAAAGAACACAGAGAGCAACTGCAAACATTTCACTGAGAGAGTTCCTTTTACTAGGTTGTATTTATAAGAGAAAATAAAGGAAATGAAACTCTAGTGCATTGGAGGAAACGATTGGCAGCTTTCAATGGCTCTTTCAGATCATGGAGACCTCCTGGTCTGTTGTTCATCATGGCCTCACTAAGAAGGTACAGGTTAGTGAGTTATACAAGCATGGTTCCAGTCTCTCGTGATTATCTTTCATCCTTTAGACTTAGCTCCTGTTAGCAAACGGGGTTTGAACCCAGCTTTCCAGGACTGTCACCATCTTCACAGTTTCTGTGCAGAACTAGGAACTAGAATCCAAGATGGCTCTCTATTGAAGAATTTAATATTGAACCACACTTTAATCAAAATATATCCCCACATGAGTGTCTTCATCTTTGTTGGCCAATAACCATCTTGGATCTTATGCGAATGAAATTGCAACCATGCTGGTCATTTTCTGTCAGCTGTGCCTGGAAGAGCTGTACTCTCAATAAGTTGCATTGCCCCTTGCTCCACACATTCCTGAACTCTCCCTTTGATTATTCTGATGTGTGCTGCCCATTCAGAAAAGCCAAGTAAAAATCTGTCCATTTGAATGCTGTCATCTGTAATTCTCAATTGACCAATCTGGAAAGGCATAAAAAGGCTGGGTTATATAAATTTACCAATCCAGAGAAGGATACCAACCTCCTTACAGATCTGCTGTACACAGGTCTTACTTCCTTTGTTAGGAGGAAGTGAATAGCATAAGTACTAAAATATTCTTGTTTTTTTTGTAGAAATACATAACTGAAATGTTCTGTGATTAAATAATTTTTGGTATTCCTTTCAAGGTAATCATAAGGTAACAGGAGCTTGTAGTTAGAAATCTTCTTGCCAGAGGACCAGCCATGTGTTTATACTTATTAGATCTGGGTGGTGAATAAATGAAGCCTGTTATTCTATTATCTTTACATTTGCAGGTGGTTAACATTGTTCATAACAATTTTTTTAGAAGTATTTGTATACTGGGCGATTGAGATCACAGCAGAATATCAACTTTAAGTTATGTAAAAGCAGGTTCATAAATAAGCTGTACATATAGTGACACCATTCATCTCCCTACATGTGACAAATAGCACTAAGAAACAGACTAATCACAGTCCCTGTTGCTTCACAATTGCCCCAGTGCTGTGTTCAGAAGGATTCTGAGGCAGTCTTAAGCAAGCTACTATATACATTGATTCCTGCTGGCAAATAGGATGCTAAGAACCACTTGACATCCCTCTGCTAAGGCATAGTGAAACCAGCATAATGCCTCTAACCTCCAGATGAAGCAGGAGTGATGGGACTGGCTGGTGATGGTAAAAGAGAAAATGGGATGATGAAATGTAAGAATCCAGAGAAGGCTGAGAACACTATAGAAAACGTGAAGTGGATCTTATCACAAATGTCCCCTGGAACTGGTGAACCCTCCGTGTACGAGCTGAATAGCTTTAGTTGTCAACTTGATACACTGGGTTAGAGGGAATCTCAACTGAGGCATTGTCTCCATTGGATTTCCCTGTGGCCATGTCTGTGGGGTATTTTCTTGATTATTGAGTGATGTGGGTGGGCCAAGCCCCCAGGTCAGGTGGTGCTTTATTGTATAAGAAAGTAGGCTGAGCACAGGCCAGGGGAGCAAGCCAGTAAGCAGCATACCTCCATGGTCTGTGCTCCAGATTCTTACCCTGAGTTCTAGCCTGGCCTTCTTGTGATGATGGACTGTGCTCTAAGACAAACTAACCCTTTCCTCCCCAAGCTGGTTTTGGTCAGTGTTTCTACCATAGCAATAAGAAGTAATGTCTATTTCTATTACTATTACTGTAGTAATAGAAAGTTTGTCTGGAAGACAGGAGGCCAGTGAATAGGCCATGCCTTAGGACTAACACATTCTTTCTGTTCTAATTTTCTGCAAGATACTGTTTCTCCAATTAAAGAATTTTCATGACCTGTTGAAAATAAATGAAATTCTTGTGTTGTATGTCAGAAGAGAAGATATGAAATGAGAAAAGGAAACATTCCTGGAATTTTATATATGATACAGTATCTCATTATACGCAGAGCGTCTTGAAATCACAAAGCACCCTAATTCGTGTGGCCCAAATTTCCACTTGCTCTGTTTCAATGTGTGTTAGAAACAAAGGGAAAGGTCTTCACGTTGGGAGCCATCTAACTTACACAAATCTGTCTCATAGCACAGCAATTTAACTTTATGGAAATAGTAAATTCCATCAGAAACTTTGAAGAATACAGAAATCTTTACTGCAGGACTCCAGCAAAGTGTGGAACATGGCAACCCCCTATTCGGAAAATTAGAATAGTCCTTTAAATCCTTCTTTAATTGAATCTTTTTCCCTGCAGAAGTTTCATTCCTCTTACTACCCACCTTTTTCCTCACTCCAACGCCCACTGTTACCAAAACTGCATTTTTCTGTCTACCTTTTCCAATTCTAAGCTGCACCTTCAAATGCTGTTCTCTGACACATGGCCTCTCCTGCTGGGAACAGCCCTTTGGAAAATATAGTCTGATCTTCACAGTGACAGCTGTTGCCATAAGAATCAGCCTTACTGGAATTCTGATGAGTGAAATTCCTCACCTTTTCGAGAAAATATCTTTCTCTCCTGTTCCAAGAATGATGCCTTCTTTCCTGTTCTCCAAACTTTCAGGAGCTGCTGCCTGCCTGGTCTCGTCTTATGGAAAACTAGGATGGAGGAATGAAATGTGGGAGGACCCCCTCCCAGGCAGAGGCCTCTGGAGCCAGGTGTGGAAGTGGTAGGGGCTTGCATAAACCCACTGCTCAAAACCGAAGTCCAAATCCCAGGCAACGTTAGGGCTGACTCACAGTTATGGAACAGGTTTCAGAAAGTCAAGTTCACTTCACAGGACAGGACAGTCTAGAAAGCTTACGAAGGCCAGTGAGTAATTTTATTAAAAAGGATGAGCAGGGAGCTAGAACCTCAGATTTACAGACAAGTATACCAGTCACCACTCATCAAAGAAGCTTCTTTTGCAACAGATGGGGATTATTACAGAATTCTTCAACTGCTCAAATGGAGAGATTGTCTGAATTTCCCAGGCCTAAGTGGCATCTACAATGCATCCTCTACGTCCAAGGCTCTCGGAATATAGAACATAGAACAAAGGATGAAGAGATCAGCAACACATCTCTCATTCTTATCAGAGAAGCTCCCTCATGCAACAGAGAGCCAGGAACACAAAAAGGTGAGAAATGACGAGAGCATAAAGAAAAAGAGTGTGCAGAGTATGGGTCCTCCAACAGGACTCCTATATTAAACGCCACCCCCCCAGGGCTCAGGCCCATTGCAGAAGGCGGAGCAGAAAGATTGTAAAAGCCAGGAAGAGGGTGCATGACCATATAGAAATAGAGTCCTACAGGCTCCTAGGACCTTGCTGTGAGCCTACAGCAATGGTGTCAGCATGCACAAGACCCATGCAAACTGAAACAGACAAAAGCCAGCACAGAACTGGGGAAATGGGCAGCAGGCTCCAGTCTTAGCTGAAGAACTATTGGCAGCTGATTACTGCTGGCTGAGGAAGAGCTGATCTTCTTAAAGGGGGGGGAGACCCTAGATAGGCTGACTAAATACCAGTGGATAAACCTGTACTGAGGGACATCTGGGAACACTGACACTGTAGGCTTTAACACAAATGACGAATTTATGAATTCCCTTGGTGGAGGCTATGGGGGTATGGGAGAGTGCCAGTGGGGAAGAGGGTATACAGATGATTAAGATTGAGTAATATGTTCTGTATGAAATACACAAAAATTTAATAAAAATTTACAAAAAATTTTTATAGGTCCTGGAAAACAAAACAAAGCCTGCTCAAAATGAGAAGGAGAAAGAAGAGACACAGGAGAATGCGCAGATCAGGAAGAAGAATGGACGACCTAGAAGGAACCGTGAAACAATGTTTTCATTGGTTTGGTTCGGTTTGGTTTGGTTTGGTTTGGTTTGGGGGAGAGAGAGAGAGAGAGAGAGAGAGAGAGAGAGAGAGAGAGAGACAGAGAGAGAGAGAGAGAGAGAATGAAGGCTCTACAAGATACCTTCATCATGTTTTAGAGCTAGAGTGATTATATATTTTAATATCTAAATTGTTGTTGAGCAGGTCATCATGAGATAGTTTTTATATGTTGAAGTACGTAGTTAATACTGGGAAAATTTCCATCAAACTTTCAAACATAAATGTTTACTGTGAACCTTCAAGCGCAGAGTAGTGGCCTTCCCTCTCTTCCTTCTGATGTTCTGTTCTAGTACGTCTCTGTTCCCATGGATATGCCTATCAGAAAAGACTCAGGATTTTGTGTCATTAATTTCACTAATTGCTACTTAACAGGGCTTAGAGAATTGAAATTCTGTAAAAGGTATTACTGTAAACACTGTCATTTAAACTCAATGCAGTATTTTAAAAATACAAGATAATTTCTGATATTATTTGGGCTACAAAGTACATTGCAAGCTGGATTCGCTGGAAGCAAGACGCTGATAAATTTGGAGCATAGCATGTTTACTATGGATTAATATCTACGATAGGAAGGAGAAAGAAGCAGCAAAAAAGAAAAAAAAAAGAACGAAAAGTCTCAGTAAGACCTCTGGGGATCTGGCAGTGAGTTATAAAGTTAGTTAAATAGATAGTAACTCTTTGTATTCCATGGCAAACATACTCCTACCCCTACTGAGTTCAGGCTCCCAAGCTGATTATCAGTAGACAGGGAACTGAAACTACAGGAATACAGTTGTCCATTGTTGTGCACGGATGGTGCTGCCCCACTGGAGCACATCACTAACCATAGACATCAGTGTGATCCACCTTCATGCCCTTGCTCTGCTCACATGGCATGTGGGTTGGGTTGTGAAACAAACTGATGGGTTAGTGTGGACTGTCAGCTTGATGGGACCTGAATCCGCTGGGAGGCAAGCCTCCTGGCATACCGGGGAGGAATTATGTAAATTAGGTTAGCCTCTGGGTGTGCCCTTGAGGGATCCTCTTAGCTAGGTTAATTGAAGTAGGAAGATCCATCTTAAAGGAGGACAACACTATTCTCTAGGCTTGGATCTCAGACTGAATAAAAAGGAGGAAGGCAGCTGGGCAGGAGCCTTCATCCCTCTCTTCTTTCTGACTAAAGGCAGAGTGTGAGGAGCTATGCAAAGTTTCTGCTGACTTGCCTGCCAGTGTTGAACCACACCTTCAGACTCTGAGCCAGCATAAAGGTGTCTGTTCTTAAGTTGCTTTTGTTAGGGTGTTTTATCACAGCAGCAATAGGCAAAGGAACTAAGACACAAGTCCTGGGTGACATCACCCTCTACAGCTGAGAAAGAATCTGAAGACACTTGTGACTGCATTTCTGTCTATGGGCAGCTGGTTGTTCTTCAGAGAATCAGGAATACAAATTTCTGTCTCTTGACTACATCTAGCTCCCTGAGCCACTCAGAGACACTTATGTATATGATGACATTAGAATTTAGAATTCTAAATGTTAGAATTTAGCAGGACTCTTTTGTAATCCCTTAAAAGTGTGATATGTTTGAGGATCCAGACCTGTAACCCATCCTTCATAGCCCAGAAACTTTGGGATACAAAGCCTAAAGATCAGTAAGTTGCTGTATGGGTATGTGTTGGTGAGACTTGTGCTGGTTGCTAGAACTGTTTCTTCCTGTTAGGTACATAGTACATATTGCATCTTATTTTAGAATTTGTAGACTCTGTGGGTTCTGTGACAATAACACAGCTCTGCCACTGTAATGTCAAATCAGTTACACAGTATGCAAATGAATAAAGATGCAGTGTTCCAATAAATCTTTTATTTATACAAACAGGTGTTGGAATGGTCTGCCAGCCCCTACACAGGAGTATGTGCTGTGAGCTGGACCACCAGCCATGCTTCAGTAGGCGTTTTAGTATTCTGAGAGACCAACTGCCTCTAGATGCTATGGTGTATGATAGGATCACTGGATCTTATGTTCATGTACTCTCAGACTGAGGACAATGTGAGGTAGGTCCTGTATGTGGTTAATCTCCAGATATTGATGCTGGCTGAGGTCTGTGAATAGAAAGACCAATCACTGAGAAGTCCTCTGGGGATATGTGTTCTACCTGTTCCCAGGTGACCAAATGATACCTTACAGAAAGAGCATCCCATTCAGGGTTCAGTCTTTGTTCATCAGAGAATCATTTGTTTGAACAATTTGGTTCCTAGTTGGTAGGGTTGTTCTAGGAGATCATGGGATCTTTGTAACATCCAGGGTTTAGCTGGCAGACATAGGACCATCAGGGTGGGGCCAGAGGGTTATAGTCATCCAGGCTCTGGCCCAGGTCACCCTGCTTCCTGATCTGCCCATGATTTCCCCTTCTCCCTTCAGATGATTCTCAAAGCAATGAGAAAAGTAATTAGTGTAGCCTCTTGTGCTATCAGTGTGAGCCTTCGGCCACAAGCATAGTCACACCAGCTTTTGTATTTGGGAGTCCATGTTGCTGAGTCCAGGCCTAGCCTTCATCTTTAATGCTACTTAGGCCCTCTTCGGTGGTTGATTCTCTTTGGTGGATGTTAACAGGTGATAGATATTCACAATTTCTGCTCAATGTCATGTTTACTTTCATGCTCCATCTAAGATCACTCTCTTGGTGTTCCAGAGTGCTTCCCTGTGGACCACGAACCTTTGGTTCAGGCTACTCTCCACTGCTTATGGGATCTTATATATCCTAATGTTGGATGGCTTCTCTTTGCACACCAGGTACATGAGCAAGTGCTCTGTTAAAACCTGAACCTCCTGAGACTTCCTCCTGCCATGGCCATTTGAATCCACCCCTGGGAGGTTGACGTGAAGCTGCTGTCCTCCAGCTTTCTTCCACTTACCACATTAATCTTTCTATAAACCAAGCTTAGGCCTTTTCCTCATTCTTTTGGACTATCCATGAGCCACGGCTGTAAGCCGAGAAGGGGCTCAGGTATTGGATCTGCAGCTTTCTTACACCATTTACTTCTGCTTGAGCTCATGCCCAAAGTGCCATTTCCACCCCATAGTGCATTGCTTCTGGGGCCATTCATCTTATCATGTGATAGGCACGATCATATCCAGCATATATATGAAGTTGTTTGTACAATCATTGATAGCCTGTGGTCAGGCCTTTGTTCCGCTATAGTAGACTAGCATGAGAGCTGTTGCTTTTCAAAACACCTACAATTCTCTTCAGCAGAGAGCAGGCGTTCTGATTTAGAATCCCAGGAGGTTGCAGTGGGATTTTCCCCCAAACCTGGCATGGCACCTGTTTCCCCATCTGATCATAAGTTCAAGTTAGTCCACAGCTTAGATTTTCTACAGAGCAGTCTGTTACTCTGGGCCTCACTCACAGCTGATAATTTTTTAAAATTATTTTTCTGTATGGTTAAAGCCATCTTCCTAGACATGTAATGTATAGGCACCAGCACCTAAAGATGTCTTCCTTTCTCATGGCAGGGAGTACAAGAGGCAATAATTTGTGTCTATTTTGGAGAGTATGTCCTAGTACTGTTCTAATGACTGGACTACTATAGATTTTGACCCAAGAGTCTTCTTAGAGCTCTTCTTCTAAATTCTAGAGTATAAAGCCTTCAGAAAGTCACTAGTGTGCTGCTCACTTCTCTCTCATCTGGACCAAGTAACAGAAGGTTATCACTGGCCATCATTGTGAATTTCTGTGGGGCATCAAAATATTTTAGATATCTTTAGACTGTATCATAACTGGACCAATATATTTATTGGGTTAATAGTCACATGTGATACACGTGAATTTACAGGAATTGCTTTAGCAATGGTAACTACAGCTAGCATTGTGGTTGTGGATAAGGCCGCTGTGTGATTGAGCTTGAAGTAATTTGTAGTTTTCCTTTAAGCTCTAGTCCATTCTGTAGGGAATCCATAATTGAGTTGAGAAAAGATAGGGACTCATGCCCACATATCCTTTAATGATGGCACTTATCTCCTCTATACTTCCACAGGAAATGTTGCTTTTGTTTCCTGTCTTGACCAAAGGAAGGCAATGCATTCCACTAGTCTATCTTCACTATACCTGCGACCTACCAGGGAAGAGCTTAGAGCTCGAATAACACCAATCCCAAGCAGACTGATCTCCTTTGTGCCTACAGAAATGGTAAACAACTACTTGGTTAGTCCAAAGACCTGGTAGACTGGCTGTAGAATAGTTCTTAGCCAGGACTCCATTTATTACTTGACCATCCTACGCCTCCAGTCCAATACAGAGTCCTGATCATCCTTCTGGAATAATCTTAACTTCATTCTGTGTTGAACCATCTTTAAAATGTTTGAGTAGTTAGCTCCCTTTCCCTCACTCACTAAACGTACCATATGATCTTTTGTAGAAAGACTGATGGAATTTTTACTGTAGACATTTGTCAGGGTTATTCAAGTCCTCATCCAGCGGCCCTCACCACCTCTCTCTTGGCTCACAAACTGACTATCGTCTGTAAAGTCAGCCAAACATCACGCTGTTTGGGGGAATTTTTTTCAATCTCCTGATCATTCTTTGTTTTTTGTCTGGTGATTAGAGTCGTTACGCTTGTGGCCTGCACATTTATTTCTATCCACATACCACCTGTACCGTAGTATTCGATATCTTCTTGCATTGCTCTGTGGGTTTTGCCTCCTTAACTGCCACTTAAACTTTACCAGTTGGATGAATAGCTGCCAGTAAGATCAATAGTATTTCCTGGGAACTCTCAGCTGTGTCACCACCGGCTCTCTGTTTTCTTGGGGTTCCTATAGTTCTAGTATATTCACCCACACTTTACATCCGGCCTTCTGCGTGCCTCTTTTCTCTGCTAGTTGGAAATAATCTGAGCTCAGGCACATGACCATTTTAGGTATTTATCCTTTAGCACCTAGAACATTCTCTGACAGGTGAATTAACTGAAATAAAGATCATTTATTTCACTGCATGGATTTGGTGACCCTTTTTTTTTTTTTTTTCAAGTGCCCTGTGAGTTTAACCTACATTTTTCTGGTTCTCTTCAATTTTCTGTACAGGATCAAACTTGGGGCTACGTTTTAAATGAAATGGCTCTCACAGGTCCGTGTGTTTGGATAATTGGTTTCCAACTGGTTTTTCCAACTTTTAGGAGGCGAGAACTCGCTGGTCAGCACCGTTCACTGAGGGTAATAGGTTGACTCCACTTTCAGCCTGGGCTCTCTACTTCTTTGTTGAACAGGATGTGAGAGAGGAGTCCGATGTTCTTGATGCCTGGGGCAGTTGCTGGTCCCATCGTCATGCCTTTCCCATCATGATAAACTTTATCTTCAGAATCACGAGCCCAAATAAATCTTCCTTTAAGGTACTTGTCAGTTCACAGTGACAGGGAAAGTAACTAATACAAAGAATTGGTACTGTTGCTGTGATAAATCTGACCACGTAGTTTGTAGGCCCTTGAAACTGGGCTATGGGAGTGGTATGGAAGAGTTTGTAGCTTTGGGCTCTAAAAACCCTAGAGTGTTATATGTAGAGATTAATAGTGATTCCATTGGGAGTGTGGAACATCCGAATGCTTATAGAAATGTAGACTGTAAAGGTTGTGTTCATGAGGTTTCAGATAGGAACAATACTCATCAATAATCGTACTAACTATTCGTGCTATAGTTTAGAAAGAAGGTCTTGCTATAAGTTTGTGACTTAGAGCTGTGGTTCACCCCACCTTCCTACTTTACATTCAAGCAAACGGTCGTTCAAAGTATCCTTTTACCCAGTTGGTCTTAGCTAAACGAATGCAGCCTCCTGGACTCTATGCTAAAATAAGTGTGTGGATGAGTGTGCTTTTCATTGGTCTTGCAAATCCTATGACTACCAGGCAACTCTACCATTGTTATTAAAATTTTGGTAGAAATTTTCTGACAATAAGGCCTTCAGAGGAAGGCAGACCGCAAAGATTTGGTAGAAAAAAATTATGGTTGGTGACACAGACTTTTTTTTTTTTTTTGTCTTTTTGAGACAAGGTCTCCTTGTAGCCCCAGCTGTCCTAGAACTCACTATGTAGACCAGGCTGGGCTCGAACTCACAAAGATCTGCCTGCCTCTGCCTCCCAAGTGCTGGGATTAAAGGCATGCGCCACCATACCCGGCAGTGACACAGACTCTAACTCTGAAATGTGTGGTATCTCTCAATGCGCCCCTCTGGAACAGTACAATTATATGAAGTAATACCTATTCTGCCCTTTTAAAGGCTAGGTTTAGTTTTGAAGTGATCAATTGTAGCTAAAAATTTCCTGACTTTTAAAGACACGTAATCTAATTGTCAAGGTCAGAGAAGTCTTCATAGAAATGTTATCTAAATGGGCATTTGAAGATCAAGCAGCAGCTCACCAGGCCAACTGTATTGGGAGGAAGGATGGGTTAAAATTGCTACAGTAAAGGACATCTCTCTGAGGCTATTTACCCCAACAATAGATTCATTTCTGAAGCTTTAGTAACTCTGAAGCTTAATTCCTCAGTTTGATGCAGATTATAAATAGTGAATTAGAAGGATAAGAGGGCATTGCAAATTTTAGATGTTCTGACAGCGTGGCAGATGACCTTGTTGTGAACAGTGTTAGTGGAATAGCCGGGTGACAGGCTGATACTAAGGAGCTATCAGAGAAAGCACAAAACAAGCCGTAGGAAGCAAAGGGTTTTCTGTGAGCTGCTCTTGGAGCGGTGGCAGAGAATCCTCTGCTTTAAGTTTGTGTCCACATCATTGTGGTATAATAAAGAATGGCAGTGGGATTGACAATGTGGGAAACCCTTACTACACATCAGGTGCCGTGCTGAGTGCTACCAGCTCATTTTCTCTAGCAACAACTTTGAAATTGAGATATTTCAAGTAAACATATCATCATTTGCGTGTGCCCTCCACTGGATCACGTGCGGCAGCACGAGAATGCCACATTATTTCTCTCTTGCAAAGCAGAAAGGAAGCTGCCCTAACTCAAATCGCCCCTTCAATTATTCTCTAATTCTTCTGACGACCATTTTAGATTTCTTTACATGTAGAGTTGCACAAAACTTATTTTTCCAAGTCCTTTCCTTTGACTTAAAAAAATTGTAAATTGAGGCTTGGTTTTAATAAAGTGCACGCATCTGAAATGACAAATTCAATGACTTTTAGCATGTTGAAACTCAAGTAAATAGCATCTCTTAAAAGATAATGGTTGTTTTTATCATCCAGAATGGTTTCTGAAGCACCATTCTTAACCAGTTAGTATCTTCTCCATAAGATTTCTGCTTCTATACAGTATAATGTATTTGGGACATTCATATCTGAATGGAACCACATACTAATCATTATTTTGAGTCCTAAACATTGTGAGTTTTATAAATTTATCCATCAACAAGGTGTTACTCTAAGTAGTGCATTCTGGTCTATTGTTGAGAAGAATTCTGTTGTATGAATGTAGCATGATTTGAACATCCACTTTCCTGTTGATGACTGTTTCAGTTGGTCTCTGCTTTGAGTTAGTTATTATGAGGAGGCCTCGCTGAGGATCTGTGTGCAAGTCTTGAGCGCATACATGTTTCTGTTTGTCTAAGAGTGGATGTACTACTTTAAGTATTATATAAAGTGAATATGTGATTTCAGGGAAACTACCAAATGATTTTTCAATTTTGATTCTATGTAGCACATCCCATCCCAACCAGGGATGTGTATGAGTTCCATTGGCTCCACGTCTTCACCATCACTGAATGTGGGCTGTTTGGATTTCAGCTACTCCACTGAGGACAAAAACAATCTCATTTTGGTGTCTCATCAGATTTTCCCTGATGATTCCTCATTCTCTTTTAAATGAACTTTTAAATCATACTCTTTTTCGTTCCCAGTACACTCTATAAAAGCTCTTGTCAAGATTGCAATGATCATCATATTGGAAAACCAAGTAGAAAATTCAGTTTCCTTCTATTTCACATGGCTTATAACTCACTTCTCTTTGGAGGGTTGACTCCTTGTTCCTTGGTGACTGCTCCTTCTTGTTATCCTTCCCTGACTCCCCATCACCTCCTGACTTCCAGCAGGACTGATCTAGCAGTTCTTCCTGACTCCTGTTTCCTGATCTCACTTCATCTCACAGCCTTAAATATGAATTTATTGTCTCTAGCTTGGGCGTCTCGGGAATGAGAGCATAGTGTGGCTTCCCTGGCAAGTCCACTTGGATGTCTCATAGGCAATATGACGAAACATGGCCCTAAAATGCACTCTTGAGCCTCTGCCATATGGTCACCTCTTTGTAGCTTTTCCAGTCTAAGGGTGTGCCACCCATCTATTCAATTCCCCCAGAGCCCTGGAATCCATCTTGGTTCTTTTTTTGTTTTATGCCTCCCATCAGATTCATCAGACTATGAAATGCATGTAAAATGGACTCAATTGTCACAAACTCCATTACTGCCATCTTATCCCAGCCCCAGCATTGTACCTAAGTCACCGTGTTAGTTTCCAATTCCCTTTCTGCTTCGTGTTCTGCCTTTGTCCTCTTACTTTGTCTTCTAAAAACAGCAACTTTTTGAAAGAAGTTTGGATCCTATCAGTTTTCTGCTCAAACACCTTCATCCATTTAATAATCATTACCTGCACATTCAGTCACTAGTGTGGCCAAAAATAAATACCTTTCTTGGTTTCTTGGAGCTGGTAGCTCACTGGGGAGGACAATAATTAGATAATCATTTCATAATTGTTCTAACAAGTCCACAAGAGGCATGTAGAGGGAGAGATTAGAATGCAGAATGGAAGATCAAAGAATTAATTTGAAATCTAAAGAATGGGCAGCAGGGTGCAGGAGCTGAGTATATAGACTATCACATCCTTAGAAAGTACCGGAATGAATTCAAAACCAGGTTATCATGCCTCTAAACCTTGAACTCCTAACTGTCATGTAATATTATCCTCATGTTAAATATGATGGTCATGACTTCATAAGATCATCAGGTCCCTGAGTAACGGAACCTGAAATTTTAAAAATGGGATCAAGGACTTTTCTTTTTTTAAATTTTTAAGTCACAGTGACCTACAGTCTTTTTTATAGTAACACTTCTATTTTAAGATATGATAAAAGGAATTAATTTACTAAGAAATGTGTTCAGAAGCTTGATCTACAATTATGTATATTATATGGATTAGACTGCATTACCTGTCTCTAGGGGTAGCTATGCACTGGACAGGCCAGGTGAATTATCGTGCTTCAATTTTACAAAAGCATCATGCAGTAATGTTTATTATTCCTTTTTTGATGACAAAGAAGTTGAAGAGATAAACTCTTAACTCAAGGTCACGTGAACAAAGATTGGTGGAGGCGGGTTTGAATGAGGTTCTCTGGCTCCACAGTCTACTGTCTGACAGTTCTTGGGCACCAGCAGCTGCTGACCATGCTTTTTGAAGGCCGAAGTTGTAGGACAGGAAGCAGAGTTGATTTATTTCTTTCAGTTGCTGTCTGACCAGACCTCATACTCTTCTACGAAACCAGTGCCTCTAGAAACCAGGGCAATTTCAGCCCTGCTAAGTAAATCCCAGAAAGGTTACAGATGAACTCTGGTGACACAGCAATTGCAAAAAAGGCAGAGGTTTCCATAGCTTCCTGTCAGAATGTATGAGTGGCAGGCAGACCCACAGTCTCTATCACCCCTTTCTACCCTGGTGGTCAATGCCTAGGTCACTGCAGCACCACATAATACCTTCTTATTGAAATTTTCATGAACATTCTTTAATTGCTATAATTACTACCAATTCTAGGTTTAGAGTCCTCCCTTAATACTAAAAAATAAACAGATGCACATACATGTAAAAGTCAAAGACTACGCATAACCAATGATAAACAGAAGCTCATGAATCCTGACTTGAGAGGTATTTTTCTTGCAAACAGCTAATTGAAACATTCCTTCAATTTGTGCTGCTCGGTTTTGACAGTGGCTCTGCCCCTTGTCATAAAATCAATGGTCTTTTTCAGACCTTCCCTTCTTTGCTGTCTGGCTCTGACTGTAGGCTCTTCTTTCCCCACTCAGAGTCTTCCTCAGATCATGGGGGTTAAGTGATCTTTTCATACCGCCTGGCCAGACTGTCACAAGACATTGAGTGGCTTTTTAAAATGAGTCATGTTAAATGGACTTGATGGGGGTTACAACCACCATTATTGCTATCACCACTGTGATAAAATGGAGCAGTAATGACGGGGGAAGGTACTTATCACTGTCTTTTTGAGATCACTTAAGATAGTTTGGGGCTGAAGCTTTTTGCCAAAGATAAATGGAACACATACAAGATAAATGTTACTACTGCAGGATCCTTTGTGTGTGAACTTGTGTGGGCCTAGGTTGTATACCTGTGAGTTGTCTAGAAAGGGGGCTATGAAGACAGGTCAGTGAATTTCTAGTGGGTATAAAGTGGTCGCCTGTCAAATCTCCAGCTCAGGGTCAGAAAATTTTGACTAAAATGAAAAAGTCAGGACGGAGATTGTGGAATAAAACAGATTTGCATCCAGACATAAAAACTATGTCAGTCTGCTATCTGCCTTTAGCTGGTGAGATCATAGCAGGGTCAAATCCTGTGCCTTAGAATTTATCAATCATTGTAGGTTAGTTAGAGATGCCCATGACCTAGGGCTCGGGATCCTAACCCAATTCTATCACAAAATAGCTATGTGACTTTGGCTGAGATACTTAACCTTTA
>NW_008351346.1:1218744-1229908 GCF_000622305.1 Nannospalax galili | reverse complement strand
TATATATATATATATCCCTCAGGGAGATCAGCCTATCCCAATTGACTCACAACTCTGTGAATTTAAAACTGAAAGCTCCAAGTCCTGGCTCTGGCAAATCAGTGTAGTTGGTGACATTACTGCATTTGCATCTGCCAGAAAGTCATTGAATAGTATAAAATGAGTTAGAAAGGTAACGAAATATAATTTTTATCATGTAGTCATGGGCCTATCTATAGGCCATAAAATTTCAATGAAGTATCTACGCATATCAAAAGGAGACTTCCTTGTTATGAGAAATGCATGATTTTAGTCACTAGAAGAAGGTACTAGAAAAGACAATGACAAGGATAAGCTCTTTCCTACTCTCTAGTCCAAGGATTACAAGCACTGCCTCCACTCAAAAGGAATGCAACCTAAGAAGAAATTCCTGCAGAAGTAGAATTAAAGACACTGAGCGGAGCTGGAGAGGTGACTGATGGCTTCGAGGTGGACAGAACTTGCCACTTTTCCAAGAGGGCTTGTGTTCTATTCCCAGCATCTATGTGGGGCGACTCACAACCACCTGTAACTCCAGCTCTGGGGGATCCAATACCCTCTTCTGGCTTCCAAGGGTACTTGCACATATGTGGCATACAGTCTCACAGACACATACACGAAAACTAAACACCAAACAAAACACAAAGATACTGGTTTGTACTCTGACTTCTCTTTGACTCTAAACCATTCTTACACTAGCTACTTAAACTGTAAACAACAAAACTTCAAACAATTATCGCAAAAAAAAAAAAAAACGAGATTAAGATTGTGCAAGTGTGTCTACCCTGGAGAAGTTGCACAAATAGTCCTCAGAGGAGATACTGCTCCTGCTTCATTTAACAGAGAAAAGAGAGATAAATTTCAGCTATATTCTTCATTGATTGAGATACAGAAGCCCTCTCAGTCTCTCTCTTTCTGCCTCTGTCTCTCTATGTTATTTATCTCTGTCCTTCTGCTTCTCTCTCTCACTATATATATTATAATGTAATGTTTTATATAAATAGACAAAATGCATATGTCTGCCATACACAGGACTTCATTTCTTAAAGCAGTTATAGGCTTGTGGTAAATCTGAGAAGAAAGTATATAATATCCTCCCTGCCTAGACATGCATAGCCTTTCCCATTAACCATATCCCTAATTAGAATAGTCTGTTTCTTATAACTGATGAACAGACATTGATATGGTATCATTCTAATAGAGTGCTTAGATGAAGGTCAGTTCTTGGAATCACACAGTCTGTGTGTTCAGGCACATAACATGGATTTGCCATCATGCAGACTGTGACTACTGAGATCATCCTTGGGAACCCAGCCCTTTTCTACCTACTTCCTGCAGCCCCTAGCAACACTGATCCTTCTCTCTCTCTGGTCTTTCCGTTTTCAGAATATCATGCAGAAGGCAGCCTTTCAAATTCAGAATACCTATGTTTCTATTTCATTCTATATATACTTTGTGGGGTTTTTTGTCTTTTTGAAGCAGGGTTTCCCTGTAGCTCCAGCTGTCCTGGAACTCACTATGTAAACCAGGCTAGCCTTGAACTCACAGAGATCCACCTGCTTCTGCCTCCCAAGTGCTGGGACCACAGGTGTGCTCCACCATGCCCAGCTTATATATACATTTTAATGAGGCAAATAACTTGATCTGTTTGGACATTAATTATATCACCCATAAAATGAAATTCTTATGGAAATTTCAAAATCCATTTCAATTCCAACGTTGTTCTATTCTAGAATCATTAATAGCCTTTAAGATTTTATTGATGACATTTTTATCAAGTATAAAGAATAACATTAACAGCCTCCCCCATGGCCCATCTCCAGGGTCACCACTTAATAGTATTCTACAATAGCTTGGTATAAAAAGGAAAATTATTTGACTATGAAATACTACATACTCATTGTGAAGTAGGCATGTTTGACCTGCCAACCGCATTCATCCCAGACTACCTAAGAATATAACTCAGCACAAATTCATACTTACTTAAAATATTGAGATTTATTTCTGTGATTTCATGACAACTTTTGTTGTGAGGTCAAAAAGTAGGATGGGCAGCCTATGAAGTATCAAAATGATACTCCCCTAAATTCTTCTTCCTTAAGACAGTCACAATATCTTCTTAACACACACACACACACACACACACACACACACACATATATATATATTTGGTATCTGAGAAGGCAGAAGTATTTTCAAAACAGGAAAATCAATTTATACTTACCGATACCCTTCAGCTCAAACACAGAACAAAATAATGGAATAGAATTGAAGAGATATGAGGTCTAAATCTACAGTCAGTCACCAAATACCTGTCACTTTACCTCCTGGGCCTCAGTTCCACGTGTGGAAATGGAGAGTCACATAGGATGCAGCTGAGCTTATAAAGGGGGTGGTGATCTACTTTAATATTTTGGAAAATTAATCTCAGCAATAACAGGGAGTAATATTGAAACAGCCATAGTTAGTGAGGAAAAAGGAATTAGATATAGAAATAAAGTCATTCTTTTAAATTTTAGACAATACTTTAAAAAATATTTAGCTTTACTTCCATATCACTTCCTTGACCTCCATTCTCTCCAGATGTGTGTGCTGAATACATAATTGGCTCACTACTGTGGAGCTGGCCAATCAGTATGGCCACACAACCTACCCACATCTCTGCCACAGCAAATCTACTATGATCATCTTTGGGAAAGGGCTGATGGACCTCAGTGCTCAATGGAAACCCTGAGGCTCAGTGATCTCAGGAGCTCCACTTTACTCAAATCTGAGAGAACTGAACAATAAACTCGAAGACATTCAGGATGCAGAAAAGGGCTGATGGACCTCAGTGCTCAATGGAAACCCTGAGGCTCAGTGATCTCAAATCTGACAGAACTGAACAATAAACTCGAAGACATTCAGGATGCAGAATGTTCATGCCTGGCCTTCATTACACATGCTTTCCAGTCCAGTCAATGTTACGCCTCATAGAAATCATTCTTACATCATTTTCCAACACACAGCTCCAGACAACCCCTAGAATGAATTGGTAGACTCTTCTTTCTCCATCACACATTCTGGGCATTTTATGAAATATTAAATATGCATAGGCTTGTTTCTGGGCTGTCTTGTTCCTCATTATACTCGTAACATAGTAATTTGATGTATATTTTGTAATACATTTTGACATGAGGAAGTGTAATGTTTTTAGTTTTGTCACACAGAAGCAGCGAATGACAGGAGGGTCCAAGAAATAGGAAAGGTGTATGTATTGAGTTGTTTGGTAGACACATGTTACAGTAATAGAGGAAGATTTCAGAGATCTTGTGGACAATAGTGGTTAACTGTAAGATGATGTACATATGAAAATTTGTGAAGAGGGTCGATCTCATTTGTGTTCCTTCTGCACATAGAAAAGGGGACATAAGAAAACTTAGGGATACGATGGCTATGCCAATACTTTTCCTTCTTTCCTTCCTCTCTCCTTCCCATCTCCTTTCTCCTGGTTATTTTGCTTCTTGCTTTTCTTTCCTTTATCATCTATTTGTTTTTTAAATTGTTTATAGAGTATCATATACAAAAGTTCCAATTTTCTTTCTTTAAGCACGAGGACGTTACAAAGATGACATTTGTTTTTTTAGTGCTGAGGATTCAACTTAGGGTCTCTCACATGCTAGAAAAGCACTTACCACCAACCTCATTCTTTGTGTGTGTGTGTGTGTGTATACATGTACATGCAAGTACACATGTGTATATCTGTGCATATGTTTGCATGTTCACATATGTACACATGCATGTGGAGTCCAGAGGTCAATCTCTGTTTTTTGAGATCAGATCGCTCACCAACTCAGGACTCAAAGATTAGGCTAGGCTCTCTAGCAAATGAATCAGGAATCTGCCTGTTTCCATTTCCCTAGCACTGGGATAACCACCATATGTTACTATGCCTAGTATTTTCTAATGTGGGTTCTGGGGATAGAACTCAGGTCAGTGCCTGTGTGGTGAGCACGTTAGCAGCTGAGCCATCTCTCGGCTCTCCCTCCTCTTCTTAAAAATCTTTTTTATTTTGAGACATGGTCTCACTAAGCTACCCCTGTTGACCTTAAACTCTGTTGATAGTCTAGACTGACCTGAACTTGCAATCATACTGTCTCATACTTCTAAGTAGTTGGGATTACAGGCCTGGGCCACCAGATTGGGCAAAAAGCAAAGTTTAAATGTTCTTCAAAGGTGTATGATATAGTTAAGAGGGCAAGCATGCAATTGCCTGATTTGTTTCTTTACTTCTCAACTTTATACTGAGTTAGCCCTCTGTTTGTGCTCTCAATTCTGTTCCTTAAAGAAACCAGAGTAGATATCTGCTAACTACATCCTTCCTTTAATTCTTTCCTCCTTGATTTGTGAGGAAATGAAGGCCAAATATTCTTATATTCTCTCCCACCCCTTGAGGCAAGGAGGAGAACTCTTTTATCACCCCAAACTTTGCAGCCTGCTACCTCTTTGCAGTTTATGTTTCTACAAATGGAAAGAGCCCTGCCACTGAGATATGAGTGTAATGCTGGAAGTTCTTAGAGCCGCTAATCTTTGCCCTGTGGCACAGCTATAATTACCCGACAAGGAAACCCAGTAGCGTTTACCAGGACAAGACCATGTAATGACACAGTATTTATAGGTGGCTATGGATTATTGTGTAATTACAATGAAGAGATCCAAAAGTAATTACTAGCATCCTACCCCTGAGGTTTAGAGGGAAGGAATAATCATATGTGCAGACCTTCTTTCAAAGCAAATCCCTCTTGTAGGGGTTTCTCAGCAGGAAGAGATCCAAGGAGACTTACTAATTTTATGTGGTCAAGCACTTTGCCTAAGAGCTTTGTTCTGAGCTCCATTGTTCTGGCCAGGTTCCAACTGCCTTTTGCTGTCCTGTCTCTTCCATTCAATTTGTAGCCCCAAGAAGCTTCAGTTGAATGTGAACCCATACCCTACTTTTACCTGTAAGTCCAAGGTTTCATTCTATGTCTACAGGTTTAACATCTAGCTAGAATTTGCCAGGCAGCATGGAGAATAAAAGAAGGGCCCAGGCACGTCCTCTATGTGTATGAATTGCTCAGTCTGAAAGGGAAATAAGAAAGGCCTGTAAACCAAGATGAGACAGAACGTGGTGACTTACTCAGAAATCTAAAGAAGGACATGGGAGAAATTTAATAAAAGAGATTCTGGATGACTTCATGGAGAAAGAGAAACCTGGGCTGGGTATTGAACGATGGGTAAAATCTATTACCAAGGTAGAGAATGGTAGGAAAGGCAGAACAAAGAGAAAGTGTCATATGAGCAACTTTTCTGAGGCATTAAATAGTAGAGGGAACTTGGGGAATTAACCAGAACATATGACATGTCTGTACAGAAGGAGGATTTGTCAGACATTGCCTGGAGTGGGGTCAGGTTACAGAGAAATCAAAATGCCCAGTTAAGGTATGTGAACTTCTTTCCTAATAGAATAAAGAGCTGCTGAGTGGAGAAAGGTGATTAGGGGTTGATTTTAATGTGGCACTATTGAAGAAGACAGGTTAGAGTGGGGTTGAAGAGTGTATTGGGGGCTGAATGATCTGTGAAAAATCTCACCTCAATATCAAATTGAATACCAGTTAGTCAAAATTTTGTGTCTTTTGTGTATGGATATGAACGATCTCTCTCCATGTCTTTCTTTCTCTCTCTCTGTCTCTCTGTATGTGTCTATGTATGAGAGAGAGAGAGAAAGAGAGAAAGAGAGGGATGCATATGAGTGCAGAGGAGGTCAGAGGACATCTTTTGAGAAGGTAATTCTCATTTTCCACCTCGTTTTTAAGCAGCTTTACTCTAGAGAACAGCATCTGTAGTTAGCAATACTGTATTGCACACTTAAAATTTACTATCTTATATCAAGTGTTCTCACCACCCCCAAACACAAATGTTGGTTAAAGTCACTGAGAGAAAGCTTAGAAAGAGTGTGTTTATAGCCTCAATGTCAGTGAGGATTTCCTGGGTATGTTCCCCCAAACTCATAGAATGTTATTCATTGCTTGGGTACAAATTTTTAATGTCAATCGTACCTCAATAAAGTAGTTTAAAAAGACCAAAGACAATGGGGATCATGAAGTGAGCAGAAGGAGGGAGGACCACAAGCCCACAAGTTTCAGCGAGCAGTTTATAGCCAATATTAGATGTGAGGCATGGGAAAGAAGATGGCTTGAAGGAGGCATGACTATGTATCATGCGGTTGGTGCTGTTCTGACAGCATGCTCTGTGTAAAATTACCCTTATATTCCTAGGAAGGGCCACAGCAAGAGGCTCTGGTAGATGGTGCTTTAGGAAATCCTTTCTAACAATAAATAGAATTATTGTTTCTTAATTTTTTAAATATTGGTTGATTGTGTGTGTATGCACGTGAGTATGCATATTCCAGGGTGTGTGTGCTAGTCAGCCTTTGGATGAGTGGCTTTCTTTTACCATGTAGGTTCTGGGGATGGAGCTCAGGTTATCAGGCTTGGCAGAAAGTACCATCTCATGCCATCTCATGAGCTCCAAGTAGAATTATTTGCTATAGTGTACAACTTCTTCTGGACAGCAGGCAAACATTACCTTTCTCTAGTCTTCTGTCTCTTGTTCTAAAACATAAAGGCATTTGGGCTGGTGGTATTGCTCAGTGATAGAGCATTTGATCAGCTTTGCTTGAGGAGCTGGGTTCAATCTCCAGCACTGGAGAAAACAAACAGAAAATATAAATGTACTAGCCAACCAGGAAGCAGACATCAAAGGTCATGGCCAATGCCTGCACACTAGCCTCAATGACTAATGCAAGGAGATCTGGGCTTCCATTGTTTCAGGCTCATCAATGTACAAACCACAGCAAATTAGAAGTCTACTATTGTAAGGCCTATGTAGGATCCTGTTCATAGAGTAACAGTGGAGATTATTTGTACCAAATTACCTCATTACAGTGTGTTGACTGTAATTACTGTTATTCTGTTGGCTGACTTACATAATGGTAAGGCTGGAAACATGAAACCATGCACCATGAATTATCTCTCCCTAACCCTCACTCAGATCCCATCTCAGTATTATATGGTATTTTATAAGGGGAGAAAAAGCAAGCTTATATTTGTAAACACTTTGAAGAAAAAAGTACTGTGCAAACACTAATAATACATTTTAAATGCTCAGTGGAATGATTGCTACATATGGAGTGTGTGTAGGAGTTTAAATTAATAAGGTCTTTGGGACATATTGGGACTGGGATGTATGTGTGTGTGCAAGTTTGTGTGTGTACTGGCTTTCCTATCTTCCAAATACTGTGCATGCCTATGCTTCACTGTGCAGACCCATGGGGCTCTGTCCCTATGAAGTTTTGATGCAAAGTAAATTAATTACTTTAATAAAATAAGAAACCTTCTTCCTTAGTGTGCTTGTGTTTATATAGACAACTTTATCCAAAATAATGGGGAAGACATAAACTACAGCTATGACAATGAATTTTAATAGTCAATTCAATTGGGTTGAGCAAAGCCTTGGAAATTAGTGAGGCACTACTTTTGTTGAGTATGTGTGTGCCTGAGGGAGAAAGAGGGAGGCAGAAAGATAGAGGGAGAAAGAGAGAGAGAGAGAGAGAGAGAGAGAGAGAGAGAGAGAAACTGGGTGAACTGGTGTTTCCAGAAATCATTAAATGATGAGGGCACTGGACTAATGAATGGAAATGAAAGGAGTAATTCCTTGATGGATTCATAACATGAAGTGGCAAAAGCTGGAAATGAGGCTCAGTTGGAGGAAGTGGGTCACTTTGTATCTTTGTCTCTTTTCTATTGTTGGTGATAAAATGCCCTGACAAAAGCAACTTACAACACCTTGCCTCACATTTCAAGGGTGCAGCCAGTCCATTATGGTGGGAAACCCAAGGCAGCAGAACACACCCCATCCACAATCAGGAGACAGAGAGTGATGACTACATATTGATGCTCAGCTCTCCTTCTCCATTTATAGAGCACAGGATCCCATAGTGAGAGTGGGTCCTCCAACCTCAATTAATGCAATCAACATAACCTTTCACAGTCATGTCCAGAGGCCCCTCTCCCAGGTGATTCTAGATTCTGTCAAGTTAACAATTAACACTAACCATAACACTGTAAAAGTGTCCTTGTGGAGAAGAGGCATAGCCTGTCCTGCAGGTTTTTCTAAGCCCCTCTGAAACCAGGAGTCCAAGCAGATCCTTCTTTAAGATTATCTCTCAGGAATCTGGCTATGGTGGTATAAGAGTAATTAACATAGCAGGGGAACTCTAAAAACATGTTAGCCTCCATTTTTATTTAACAAGTGGAGATAGATACAGTATTAAATTGACAATGAAAAATTTAAGCAACTGGAGAAGCTGATGGGCAGTATTTCCCAGACAAAAGCCACTTTCTCATTGGGCTGTTCAAGGTGGTAAGCTGCCTACGAGTCCTATGTCCTACAGAGCAATAGTGGGGAACAGCACTGTCCAAAAGAAACTTGATGAGAGCCATGGGAGGAAATAACAAGCTTCAAGAAGACATGTTATGTAAGTAAAATGAAAGTTAACAGAATATTCATTTAACTCAATATGACCAAAATAGTGTTTCAATAAGGCTGTGAGCTTCCAGAAGCAGCTGTGCCAAATCACCGCAAGCTTGGTGAATTTAGAAAACAATTTATTTTCTCCAGAGCACAAAGGGTTCTGGAGGCCAGGGCTTGAAATCTGTACCACTGGGCAAAAAAGTGAGGGTTGGCAGGACCTTTTTTTCTCTGATGTTTCTGTGGCAAAATCCCTTCTTGCTTCTTCCAATTTCTGGTGGCTGCTGGCAGCAACTGCTTTGTGGCTGCTCTGCTCCAGGCTCTGGCTCGGTGGCCACATTGCTTCCTGTTCTGGGTGCGTCCAGGTCTCTCTCTGACTCCCACTCATAAGGAAACATATGACTGTATTTAGGATTCAGTGGATAATCCTGAATGAATAATTCTCTTCATCTTAAAAAACATTTCCTTAAGGCACAGAGGTAAATGAAGTCCTGTCTTGTCAATAAAGTTGTATTCAATAGAAAAGAGGCTTATGTATTCCTGCATTTTAAAATTAAAATGAAAGAAAATTGGGTGCTAGAGGGGTGGCTTGGAAGAGTCCTTGTTTTATGAGTACGAAGATCTGAGTCCTCATCCACAGCACCCATACAAAAAGCTGAGTGTAGGTACGTGTGGCTGTAAGGCCCTCTAGCTACCAGTCTAGTTCTAGATCCCGTGATGGATCCCCTTATTCTCAAGGGAATAAGGTAAGGAGGGATAGAGCTGGACACTTGACACTTGCTTTCAGCCTCCGCATGTACACACAAGCATTCATGGCTATACCACATATACACACGCACGCACGCACACACACACAACACACATCACACATACATATAAAAGGAAAAAAATGGAAAAAGTAAAAGAAAATGGAAAATTTAGTTTCTCAGATGCTCACTTTCCATGTAGAGACTGTTGGTAATGGTTACCATGTTCAACAGTAAATGTTTAGGGAGAAGTCTGTTGTTCCTCCTCTTTCTTCGAGTCAATAAAAAATCTCTAGGTATACATCTTGTGTATAATTAGTTAACCACATGGCATTTCCTACAAATAACTTATTCCCAGCCTGAAGTTCACCTTCCGTGGCAGCCATTCCTTTCTACATTTTACAAATGAGCAAAGAGGATACGCAGGTTGACAAAAATACATAGTCGTTAGTGGTAGATGTAAACTTGCCCTTAAAGTGGTTCCCTGTCACAACAGTCTCCTGTTTGTCAATGGCGTATTTCTACTACAGCCACGAGAGTCGTCCTCTGACTCAAACGTTTACGCTTGGGTTAACTTTCCCAAAGTTTGACTCCTACCTGAAGGTATCGTAAGCAAGATGAGAACACAGAGTAGTGTGCAGTCCTTTCAGTAAAATAGATTGCTATTATGAAACCCTAATAAAATTCCTTCTCCATTAAAAAAATTATTATAACACTTAATGGAATTGAAAGGAAGCTGCCTGCAAAGAAAATTTGGCTGTGTCGATGGCTTTGTTTAGAATGGGAATGAAGAAGCATCTTACCAGCATCAGCAGTGTATTATTATAGCGCAGTTATTTCGCCATTTTGGCTAAGAGAAGAAACACACACTCACATTGTTTTCTACTTCTGTAGTATTTTCAATGTGTTATTTCATTTATTTCTTGAAATGTCAAATTAGATAAGAAAATGACCTTACAAGGCTAGCCAGATACATGGTCTTCAGGACATAATGCAAGCTGGCATGTATTTATTGTGTAAAAGCAGTAAAATGAAAATAGATAAGAGAAGTTGTTTAGAATTGATAAAATAATTATTAAAGGAAGTATGCTAACTCACCAAGATAAAGGCAGAAGCAGAAAATGTCCTGGTCCATGAATATAACAGGGATATTAGAAGTCACACACATTGTGTATAGTAGAGCCTTGTCAATGTCAAAATTCTGATGACTCAGTTCTTTTTCAGTGGCTGCTTTTGACATTTCAGCTTTGCAGAGTTCTGAGGACCCTCTTCTGTGTCAAATAGATATTCCATCTTCTCAGCTGAGCTTCCCCCATCACCTCATCCCCCCTCCCCGATCCTTTCTTCATGTGGTGCCGTTGCTGGTGATATTGACAGACTAAAGGATTGTTCATTCCCCATAGCCCCACAAGGTAAATTAAAAAAAGGAAAAGTCAAAGCTATTTCTGGACCCTCTCGCACTTAGGGACTCCCAACTCAATACATTTTGGCTGCTTGGAAATGATGCTTATTAATAAGTGAGGAAGGCACAGTTAGTTCATGAGGCTTCAGGGTCACCTATTTAGGGGATAATTTACTTCCCAAACACATTTATGCCTTGAATTCTTATAAGTTGCAGAGCACAAGATATTTGCAATTAGGCAATTACTTTTAAGGCTCTTTGAAGAAATCAATGATCAGAGGAGCTGACAACAATTTCCATAATCGTTTCAAGTTTTAATATGTGAAATTTCTTGGCAATTAGCCCACCAGTGTAAAAAAGTTGTCTAAGATTATGATTATTTATTTAATTGTCATATGTGTACATAAGATCATATTATCATTCTTCTTTTCCAGTATACAAAGCAGCAGTA
>NW_008351346.1:1200865-1218642 GCF_000622305.1 Nannospalax galili | reverse complement strand
CAGTATATGTGTGTATACATATGTTTATATATGCACACAAAATAGCAACACACACACATATATTCATATAACATATAAAACAATTGTGGTTTTTGAATAGTTTTTGAAAACTGGGGTTTTCAGGTAATGTGACACTTTGAACCTTGATGCTGAATCTTTAGAATATAACATTGAAGTGATTAATTCAATATAGCATTAGAGCAAAGCCTGACTTACAGTTAAAAGATAGGAAGAGCCCTCCTACATGTAGGTACAGAAGAATTTCTGACATGTATGTCTGGTAAAGACAGTGCAGTAAAAGTATCTTTGCTGGCCTTCCAAAAAAACTATTTGAAACTAGAATAATGAAAGCAGAAAAATCTACCTTCAGACAAACCAGAAAGCAGTCATAACTTCAAGACTGTGAAAAAGGGTCCTTAGAGCCTGTAGAAAACAGAACCAGGCAAATGTGAAAACCAAGAACAGAGGCATCCCCTCTGCAGAACTTGAACTGTATGTAAAAGTCTCCAAAGAAAATTAGACATGCAAAATGGCAAATATGTATAGTCCTAAGGTTTAAGCCTCAAATAGAACTCTGTGAAATGGGTGTTTTCAATTTGAGAAGTATAGGTCATGAGGCTCGGAGAATGGAAGCAACAGCCAAACTCAGAGCTGGCATGAAAACTCAGAGGAATTACTGTATTTTTAAATGCAGAATATCTCGCTAGCCAAGGACAAGTACTTTACAAATACAGTGCTGGTGCAAAGGGCCAAACATTTAGAATCTTCAACAGAAATTCATATGTTGAAATACTTACCTCCAATGTAATGGTGTTATGTCAGGCGTCTAAGAGATAAGCATGTTCAAGCAATGCAACTAAAAGGGCACTCCCTCATTAAAGGGACCTCAGAGAGCTCTTTCTTTTTCTTTTCTTTCTTTTTCTTTTCTTCTTTTCTTTTCATTTTAGACAGAATCTCTCTCCACAGCTCAGGATGTTTTGGAAATCGTGATCCTCCTGTCTCGGCCTCCCAAGTACAGGGATTACACATATGAGCTACCATGTCCACCAAGAGAGCTCTCTTACCATGTTTCTGCCATGTGAGGATACAAGAAGTTGGCAATTGGCTCCAGAACTGAGTCCTCTTCAAAGCCCCACCTACTGGCCCCTTATTGAAGACTTCTTATTTCCAGAACTGTGAGAAGTAAATTCCTTGTGTTTTGTTATGGCAGCACAAACTAACTCTGACAGTGAGTAAGGAAGAGAAATCAGGGGACTATTAAAGGTACTTGTCAGTCACACTCAGATCTCTCTCTCTCAAAATAGCTGACCTTATGAGTACACAGTCCGTGTGTTCAGAATAGTAACAAAAATAGACACCAAGCCTACTAAAGTCACTATTAGAAAACCAGAAAGACAAATGAAAAATGGAACTAAGTTACAGAACATAGAGCATGAGTATGACTGTATGAAACAGATGGCAGTTATGAATCAGTATGACCATAGGAAGGCAAGAAACTAAAGAGAAAGTCATCTTTTGAGGTCAAAGAAGTTCAAGATAAATTCAACAATGTATATAAAAGCTGAAGTGGAAATAAAAAGACCACAGAACATAATGAAAATTGGGCTGACAGAGTTCAAGTTTCAACTAGAAATGGGAAAAAATTCACAAATAAAAGTCACATGAACAGCAGCAGAAAGGGACCATAGAAAGTAGTAAAGCCACAGCAAGGACAAGAGGACAAAACTGAGACGCCCAATGTGACAAACAGAAATGAGTACGAGAAAAACGCTAGGTAAGAATTTCTCTAAGACTTACATAAGTGCATCGTTTAGGTTTCACTTAGGAAAATAATGGGGTAAATTAAACTCTAAAAATTTCAAAGTTATAAAAGAGAATGTCATTCAACAGATGTAATGGTGGATTTATAGTGTGTCTCGGGATATAATTACAAACACCAAGACACAGTCTACTCAATTTGTATTCAATGACAGAGACTATTGATATAGCACCTCCTTGCTGTCTTCCAAAGGAAGACATCTCAGACTAGCATCAGATCTAACCCCCCGAAAAAGCAGTGCTAGAAGTCAGCAAAATAATGTTTGTAGAGTTCTAAGGGAAGCAAAGCTTGACAAAAAAAAAAAAAAGGCTAGTATGAACACTTTAAAAATGAAATTCCAGAAAAATCAAACACCTACAAAGTAAACTGGAGCTCCTAAGAAATAGTTAAGCTAAAGAAACTGTTCTAAGTTAATACAGTCCGAAACTAAACTACAATAAGAATGATGGTATAGACATAAAAATATAAGCAACGAGTCTAGATACTGAAGTAGTAACAATGTAGTAAAAACTAACCACATATGTTCACACTCAGAGCAGATGTGCTAGCATGTACTGTAGAAAGATGAATCAAATAATCACAGCTGAAGTCATACTGAAACATAGATAACAATTAGAAGAACTCAGATTGAGTGTTTGCAGGAAGGACGATGAATGGGAAATGGCAACATCAGTGCACACCCTGTCTTACGTTGCCCAAAAAATATAATTCAAGAAATAGAAATCTGGTGACTGTAAGTCAAGTTGTAGAGGTCATCACAAGAAGGAAAAAAAAGAGATAAGAAACTTCCAAATTAATCAAAGGAAAATCACAGCCATCCAACCCATAACAAATCTAAGGCTCCTTCAATGGGAAAACAAGAACATGGCTTTTAGACCTCACAATGCACAGCAGAGCAAGACTAAACACATTAAAAGACCTCTCGAGATCAATGGAAAAAGGAAGTACAACGCTGAGTCTTATAAAAGAGACTTTCTGATTTCTCTTCCATATATATCATAATGTTTTTCACTGTTTCCTTTGACATTGGATAAAATATGTAACTTTTCATTTTTATGTTTCTATTTTTATTAACCTAAAAAATTGGAGTATTTTATCATTGCATTTTTTTCAAACACATTTTGTTGTTTCTCTGCCTGCTTCTTCTTCAACCCTATCCCTGCTGCCCTGTGCCCTTCTACCCCCAGTAGCCTCCTCTCCATTTTCTGTATTGATTGAAATGAGGGGAAATGCTGGAACATTTGCACAAAGCAAATATGACTTCTCTTGTTCTACATGTGCTTCTCTATCACTTGTTTGCAGCACAGCTATTAAAAGGCAGAGACTTTCCTAGGATCTGACTTGATTTCCCAATCTCATAATAAAACTGAAAGTGACAGAGAGATTTTAGAACTGCTCTAGGAAATTCTGCTTTACAGAGGATTTGTGACTCATAAGGCCTGTTCTACGATGAGGCTGCTCAAACAGAAAATCTAAATAGAGAGCAATCAGGAAGGTGAGATTAGCAAGGAAGATAAAAGTATAAATAATTATTATTTACCTACTTTAAAAAAAAGTTTAGGTGGGTTTTATTGAAACAAAAATGCTACTTTATTTGTTGTTCCCAAATAAATGAAGTAAATGGCAAAGGTCATTGAAGGTGGCACAAAATCCTGTCTCTGGTCCTCATAGGAGATGTAAGCATCAAAATAGTCTCTAAATAGAAAATCTCCACTGTTCTTCATCTTTGGATTTGAAGAGTGGAGCACAGTAACATCCAAATCAGAAACGTGAATTGCCATGCTTACTGCACTGATGTAGAAAGCACAGTGCCCATGCCATCAAGTCCCCACATCCTACTCCCAGTCACAGTGACATGCATTTACACAAAGTTCCAAAACCAACCCCACACTAACCATTAGAGACACCTGTCTATGGTGCTGCATATTATTTGTTCTCCCCTAACATACACATCATTTTTTTTGAGTGAAGAAAGTTACAAGCCCTTGTTCTAAATACTGAAGCACAACACTGCCAAGTCAGGATGTTTTCACTTAGTCTTTGATGTCTCCAGTCATAGACTCGCCCAGGAAACAGTGTTTGAAAGAGTATTATCTGAAATTCAAACTTATATGTCAGTTTTATTGTATTTTTCCAAGTTGGTTGACTTTGAACACACCTGATATTACATGACAAAGTATCATGGTATCTATTGACTTATTATACAATAAGATGATCCATAAACTCTTCTAAATATTTTTCATAGTGTGTGGGACATGTAGTAGTCTCAAGAAGTATTATTACAAGGTATTATGTATGGCCAAGTCATAAAAAACTGTACTTTTTTTAACATAAGAACTAGGAGATTTAGTTAACCACCCTTTAATATCTTTACTATAGTCTGAAACCAGGTGTCACCCAAGAGCCATTAGCTAATCTTAATCACACCCTGCATTACAACATGAGAGGTAGGGCCTTTGGGAAGTGATCAGAAACCCATCAAGAGCCTTGCCCAAGAGAACTGCCATGCATTCTCCCACTATGTGAAGTCACAGTGAAGAAATACCATCAGGACACAAGTTTCACCACATGTGGAACCTTGTGGGAAGCGGGTGCGGTCGAGCCCGCCAAGATGGCACCCTGGCTGGCTGCCAAGCCTTGTGATCCTCACTTGTTTGCTCCAACTCGTGCAAGCGCTGTAAGCTTGATCACGCGCAGCCTGCCTGACATGATAGTCACCGAGCATGATTCTATTGCGTGGCCCAATGATTTGCTGCTCTGCCTGCATGTTAGCCGCATGCTCATGTCCTGATTGGCTCTGTGTGACGGTCTGGTTGTGGGATGGATCTGATGAGGGTATATATTGTGGGATGACAAAGAATAAAGGAGAGAGAATTACTTGAACCTCACCTTGGAGTCCGTGTTGTCCTTTCCTCGGCTCTGCTGGTCGGAGTCTTGGTTCGCGGCAGAACCTGTCCATGCCTTAATCATAACCTTCTCAGTATCCATGTCTGTGAGCAGCACGTCTCTCCTTTGTAATCCCACACCTATGGTATTCTGTATAACAGGCCCAGCAGACTAAGATACACCCTTCAATTCGTGTCCCACCATTCTGGATCACTATCATTTTGTGCACTCTTTCACGTCCTTATTCCATACTTATCTTACTTTCAAAGGTAACAATTCCAGTGCAACTGACTTGTGTATTTTTGTATGTTCTCTAATAAAAATGTTCTTGCTTATGTGCAGAGTTTTATTTTCAGAAATGATATTGTGCTTTACCTCTGATTTTGCTTTTATAGACCCTTAGCATGATAGAGAGAAGAAGGGAGGGAGGGAGGGAGGGGGGAAGAGAGGGAGAGAGAGAGATTTAAATATTTTAAAGGCATACTCATTTTGGCTATTTCTGCACTTGCTCTTAAAGGGTCAAGAAATGAAGGCTGCATATATTTATAGTGGCTTCGGAGCATTCCAGATTTTAAATCATTTTACTAATCATCAAGAATGCCTCTGAATCTACCAAATATTCTGTGAGGATATTTTTGTGCACATCTCTTGTTTGAAATATACACAAGTGTATTTTTTTTATACAGAACACAAAAGTAAGGCTGTTAGGCATTTTGAACTTGTTGAAAATTGTATCTCATCTCTTACTCTCTCTATACAGACTTGTTGAAAAGAAACAAAGAGAAATAAAGCTCTGTTCACTGAGGAAAGAGCAATTTCAAACACTGAATTGTGGGCAATTGTGGACAGACACCCGTATTCACAAAGCTAATCATTACGATATAACGTAATATGGCATTTAAGGAGTTTTTTGACTGCAGAGCAGAGTAAGCATGAAGACAGTCCACAGAGGATGGATATTCAATGTGGCCAAAGCACATCCTCTTGAGAATACCTTAAATTTTAGTAAGCAGACTAGCTCTTCCATGTTAACATGAAAGAATTGATGATTAATCTTAGACATAAGGTGTAGAACTAGTTCATATATTTTATTGACAATATGGAGCGTTAACGGCTATAAATCAGGTCCTGGTTGGTATTACTTAATCAGCTTGTGCTTTGTTATTGTTGTTTGCATAAAGTGCTGAATTATAAAACTCCCTATGACTTTTGTCTTGAGATGGAAACATGAACAAATGACTAACTTATTAAACATTTATATTCTACTTTGTTCTAAGAAAACTTTAAGTCATCTAAGAGCAGTGAAAATTTTATTAGTAGGGGCAATTATGTGATTGATTGTTCTTGGATTAATGAAACTACCTTACTCAGAGAAGCCTGAAAGTTACAACTATCCCCTGCACCAAATCCTATGTGCATATATTACTGTAACTGACAGACTCTGAGGTATAAAATTGTACTTTCCTGACATCATGTGAGGCAGCTGAGGTCTCCAAGGTAAAAACTGAGACCCAGTCTCTCTGAAGTTCATCACATGCTAGATGAACTTCTATTTGCAATTCTGTTTGCCTCCTAAAGACTCCAAAGTCACTACAGATCCCGAGAGTAAGAAAGGCTCTTAATCCACAGTATCCATAACATATTCCTGGAAAGTTCCAGAATCTAGGGGTACATGGCAAAGAGTTTGTTGTTTAAAATACGAGTATGGTGAAGAGTTTGATGTACTAAGCCTGGAAATATGAGGAGGAATCATTATGAAAAACAGTAGTATGTGGTGATCAAAAAAAAATAGAGCAGAAAATCTTGTGTTTTAATACTGGTTTCCCTACTAATCGGTAGGTACTAATCGGGAAAGATTTCCATTTTTCTATACATATCATCATTTCTAAAATGGTAGTAATATTACCTACTTTGTAGAGTTTATGAAATTAAGGATTTAGCAAGGTAAAGCACTTAGAGTTGAGTCCTTCATGCAGCAAATTCAGTATCAGCACTCAATTATGATGATGCTTACAAAATGTAGTGGTAATGTATTAAATTCTGTAAAAATATAAATACCTTAGTCATGTCTGATGTATCGTGATACAGAATGGATTTCCTAAGAGGAAGAAGGGTCTCTGGCTGGTTATAATTGCATAGTATATTTTAAAATATTGAATTTATGATGTCTAGAGATAGTGAGATAGAGATTTCCAATAGCTAATCAAAATCATTCATCTAGTGTTAGGAAAGAATGATTTCTTTCTGAGACTAGAGATATAATTTGGGAACTTGGAAATGGATGAGTAAATGGAAATTATACATGAAAGATTAAGGATGAAATTAATATCATGAACAGGGTGCATAAAATAATGTAATGGGCCGGGTGTGGTGGCGCACGCCTTTAATCCCAGCACTTGGGAGGCAGAGGCAGGTGGATCTTTGTGAGTTCAAGGCCAGCCTGGTTTACACAGTGAGTTCCAGGACAGCTGGGGTTACAAGGAGACCCTGTTTCAAAAAGACAAAAAAAAAATAATGTAATGGAAGCTAGGAAACACCAGATTTTAAAAATAACTGATAATCAATACCAGTAATACCAAAGAAGCGTTAGAAGGACGAAGACTTAAGGATGCTTGAGATTCAATAATTCAATAGTTATAGGTGAACTTAGTTTCAGGGAGAACAATGTAGAAAAGGCAACATCAACTTTAACAGAGCAGAGAGGGACTGAAGAGAGGTGAAATGCTGGTGGGTGAGGTGTGTTAGCCAGACACTCTATTGCTGTCACAGATGTCCAAGAGAAACAGCTGAAAATGAGCAAAGTCATTTCAGCTCAGTTTCTGAGGTTTCCGTCCAAGGTTGACTGGGATCTGAGATAAGGCAGAACCTGCATCAGAGGCTGTGTACTTCATGGCAGTCATGCAGGAAGCAGAGAGAAGTCACAGGAAGGGACAGGATCTCGAGAAGGATCACTTCCTCCCCCTTCACTATACTTTCCACATTTCTGTCATCTCCCTATAGTCTAGTCAGAGCTTGAAGCTGTCAGTGGATGAAGACACTGAAGAGGTCAAAGCCTTTGTGATCTGTCAATGGAACAATTTTCCATATATAGTTAGAAGCATGTTTTTCTAATCTCCTATATGTCTTTCAGTTCAACAATATCAACACATTGAGTTAGTTTTCTTTATGGGTGTGGTCCCCTGGTAGATGGGCCGTGTTCCAGTGGATGTCCCCACACCCACGTACATACAGTCAGCACTAATTGGACTTAGTGGGTTTTTAAAAAAATACAGAGTACATGAAGTTGGGAGAGGGATGTCGGGTGATGTTGGAGGAGTTCTAGGGAGGGAGGATGAATATGATAAAAATACATTAAATACGTCTATGAAATTCTCAAAGAATAAATAAAAACATTTAAAAATATATTATAGAGCTGGGCATGGGTAGTGCATACTTTTATTCCCAGCATTCTGAAGGCAGAGGCAGGAAGATCTCTTTGAGATAGAGGTCAACCTGGTGTATATAGTCAATTCCAGGTCAGCTGAGACTACAGGGAGACCCTGCCTCAAAAAGACCTGAAAAATGTGTTATGATGGTTATCAGTGGAAACTTTCCAAAGGATGCTAACTAAGCGGTTTCCATGTATATTCAAGAAATATTGTGTGAGGACTAACTTATACAAAGTAGCATCTAAATTGATGTTAGTGAGTTCAGGTACTCCAGAATCTTAATGCTGTCACTTGGCAACAGACACAAGCAGAGCCTCTCTAAACTCATGGACTTTCCTTGTCTTTTGGTCCCTGTGTTCGCTGCTGTGACTGACCAGAAGTCACACTGTATTTCAACTCATTCATCTTCTATCTCTAACATCTCTCCACATGACATACTCATCTGCTAGCTTCTTTCAATCCACTAGTGTTAACTCTAGCATCTCTGCACAATGTCTGAAGGTTGAATTGAGGAAGGCATTCTTTGTTGTTGAATTAATTTTTCCTTTCTGAAACTTTCATGTATATAATGCATTGTGATCATGTGATCACATTTGCTCATTCGCCCTGTCTCTTCCCCTCCCACTCCTGCTGACCGTTCCTCCTAACTAGTACCTTCCTACTCATGCCTTTTTTGTGAAGGTCATCACAGCTGCTGTTGACTGATGATTTCTTTGGTCATGCCATAGCCAAATAATAGTATTTCATTGCACTATTCCCTATCCTCTGGCCCTAATAATTTCTCTCCCCATCTTTTCTTCGATGTTCTCTGAGCCTCTGAGGGGGTGGTGCAGATGTCCCATTTAAGGCTGGATATGCAACAGTCATTAATTTGAAGCACTCTTAGCTCTGGCAGTCATTTGTTCAACAGGTACATGCTGAGCACAGATAAAAGGACAGCCATTCAAATAATGCTACAGAGTTCAGTGACTGATGTCTCACATGCATGATGCCCTAGGTTCCATCCCCAGTACTGCCAAAAGTGAAACTAAAGAGTTCAGTGAATAAAATTCGCACACTTTGCCTCAGTCTCCCTTTACAGTGGTATGCATGGATAGTTAGCATACATCCACTTGGCTCTAATTCTTGTGTTTTGGCTACATCATGAAAGATTTTCCTAAGTGAACACTTAAGGTTTGTTTTGTCCTTCCAAAAAAGTACTTCACAGCACTTATGCTCTATAACATGACTTTAGATAAAGCCATGAAGCCTCAGAATCCCACCTGTCCTTGCACAGAATGTTCTAGCTAAAATGTTTGTCTATCTAATGTTTGCATTGTTATAGAGGCAGTGGTGAATAAAACAAAGCCCCTCCCCTAGGGAAGCTTTCATTCTAGAAAAATTATCTTTCCTGGGAGAACGCTGGGGTTCTTTCCAAATACTAAACACCTATATATATATACAGAGAGATAATATGATTGTATTAGCCATTAAATTCATCATTATGGTTAATATTTGACATCAAGACTCTGGGTACTACAAAGACTTGTTACTATCTAAAATAGTTCCTTGGTGATCAAAACCCATTTGCTTTTTGCCACTCTCAACTTAAATTTAAGACCCTGCCTAGATTTTTGAGACATGATCTCATTATATAATGCAGGCTTGCCTCAAACTTTCAATCATCCTAACTCAGCATCCCTAGTGCTGGGGTTGTAAGGATGTGCCACCCTGAATGGCTTGCTTAGATATTCTTGAAACAAGGTAAAGAAAGGACAAATAATCAGTCTCTGAGAGCAATGGGGAACCAGCTTCTTAGCTCTGACGATGGAAAAGAAGGAGAACTACAGGACAAAACATCAGCCTGGGCCAGTCTTAGTTAAATCCATGGTAAGAAGGTCAGTTGAGGTCCAGAGCAGGCCTCCAGACTCTAGGATTCTTGGAAGGAATTCACATGGCCCTGAATGAAAATGCAGAAGTATTATTCATTTTCACTTGCTTAAATGTAGGGAGAACATCACAGTAGGATTAGCAGAACATATGGCTGCCATCAATGGGAACCACAGAGCTCTCACACCGCATTTCAGTCATTGCAGCTGTATGGAAGGGACACTCGTGGTCATCACCTTTTTGCGATCATGGCAGTTATTAGGCCTGCCACTATATCTTAGTTAATATGTTAATGAGATACATACAGGTCTAGGACACATTTTTCATAGTTTGATAACTATTTCAACACAGATTCCTCTATAATTTATGCATTGTATGTTTCTCATTTCAGATAATTTCCCTGTAAAGGGCTAAATAGTCTTTCCTATACTGTAAAGGAGTACAGGTCATAGACAAATGATGAATGCTGAACTAGAGAGATGACATGACTAGAAACACCTAGAATAAAAGTATCCTAAGCACTGGCTAGCTACGGGATTAGTTTCTTAATTTGTAAAATCAAGGTATGCTAGGGACAGGTAGTGTAGCGGCGCAGGGAAGGGGATTGCTTTCCCTCTAACAGAGCTGAGGCACAGAATCTTCTTTCTCCTGGGGTTGGAATCACAAACTTATAGAATCACAACAAAAATCATTTAGGGAAGAGCAGAACAATTCATTGATGTCTGATTTCAAAGTGATTTGCTGAGAGGGTTGTCATTTCAAAGTGTCACGGGAAGGGGCATGTGAGCCTTTTCTTGCCATTTTGTTTGTATGTTAAAAATTTCTGCTTTAATCACAGACTTATTCTTAAGGGCATTAATATGGGGAATACTTTAACTAGGGAGGGAGAGTGTAATAGAGAGGGAGAGGGAGTAAAGAAAGAAAACACTAAGATGTTTGAGAACGCCATAGAGAAATATTAAAATACATCATCATGCCCATGGGTGATAATACTTCCCCAAGAGCTGTAGACTATCTAGCAAAAATCCCAGTGTCAGGCATGGGAGGCTTCCCTTTGAGTTATTAGTCAGGGTGGTCCAAGAAACTCCCAAAGCAATATAAGTTGTGGCCATTGCCCTTAGTGTCCTCCAAGAATGTGAAGGTAAGATCCTACTGGGGAAGTAATCACATACTTCAGACACAGGGCTTGGAGGAATTGAGCTAGAAAGGACCTGGAAGCATTCCCCCTAAGGACAAACCCTCATAGTATGAGAAGGTGATATGCAAGCTACCAATGTAGAAAAGCAATCAGTAATTTGGCTATAAAGCCTACGAACCACAGAACCACAATGGCTGGCCTAGCAATGGAGCAATAGCAGCATTTTTATCTTGGGGGTAACCAACACATGTCTAATTGGACCTGAAGCCCACTCTGTAGGAGGGAAATCCATGCCTTGTACTGTGAGCCTAACTAAATACCTGTGACTGGACAGGTCGTAAATCCTACAGGTGATCCTCCTCCTGTTTTTGTAAACCAACATAATTTAATAAAATTAATATAATCTAAATACCTATCCGTATACTTGCAGATAAGTGCAGGTTTCACACCTCATCAAAGAAGCTTCTTTTTGCAACAGATGGAGACTATTACAGAGTTCTACAGCTGATCAAAACACAGAAAATATGTGAGCATGTGGTACCTAGGCACAACTGATACATCTACAACACAACCCCTATATGTAAGGCTCAAGGAAAAGTGCTGAAGAGGGAGCAGAAGGATGCTAGGAGGCAGGAACCAGAATACCTACTGCTAGATAGTGTCTTCCAAACATGACAGAGAAACTGCATCCACATAATTGCCTCGACAAGGCCTACATAAAGACAACATAGCAGCTGACCTGCCAATATGGATGGGGGAAATTTCACAAGGTCACCCCACCCCCAGATGAAGAGCTACAGAAAATCAATGGCTTCTGAGAGAGGACAAATCAGTTTTCTCCAGGGATGAGCTCCCTGATAGGTTAACTAATCCCAAGTAGTAAGCCCTAAACACATGTTCATACTAACACCACTAAATAGACTTAGATTATATACACACATATTTTTATTTACATATGCAGCAATAAGAAGAAGTCATAAATCTGAGAGGGAGTTGGAGGAACACAGGACAAATTGAAAGAGGGAGAGCAAGAGGTAGAAATGATGCAGTATTCATGTGTGAAATCCCCCCGAGCTTAAATTAAAAATATTTAGAAAATGTACACAGGACAATAATGAAAGTTGTGAGTCTAAACACTCCAGACAAAGGGAAAGCTTCTTTGAGCGTTAATTGCAAAGGAGTAATACAAGCATGGTAAGAGATCAGGTGAGGTTACATGGTGGGTGGGGATGGAAAGGAGCTGCATTTTGGAAAGGACGAAGGGCACACCAGCATGCAATTTTACTATAACGTTTTAAAGGCAGGAGGACGAAATCAGAATAAGAGGGCATAAACTAAAAAATCTCTGAACCAAATTAATATGTCAAGTATGCTTTGTTCATTTTGAAGCTCAAAGAATGTCAGAGAGAACCATGGACCCATATTGGCATGCTTTAATGTTTCCTTATTTGAAAAACGAAGGGAGTAGATGGATAGATTCTAAGGTGACTTCTTGTTCTAACCCTTCTATGTTTCAACTTGTAAACTCTTTAAGAGGCAGGTACAAGGCCCTATAAATCCTGTTTTCCAGCTGCTCCCTGCACCGCTGTATCCAGATCACATTTCACACTGATGCCAAATAAAAGAAGCGGAGCTGCTGACTATGAGATCCCATGTACTGACACCTGTGCCCGAGTCTTTCATCCATATCTCATGCAATCATCTGATAACATCCTGAAGGCACAGATGTACTCATTTGAAAATGAAGAACTAGAGAGGTGGCTCAGTAGGTAAAGCGCTTGCATATAAGCAGGAAGGCATGAGTTTGGTCCTCAGAACCCACATAAAAACACATGTGTAGTGGCTCATGCTTGTGGTAGAGACTTGTAGATCCCTGGGGCTCACTCACTATCTAACCTAGCTTAATTAGCAAGCTCCAAGTCAATATGAGACCCTGTCTCAATGAATAAAAATGAATGACTCCTGAGGTTGACCTCTGGACTCCATGCAGGTACACATCCATGCATGTACACAAACAGGTACTTGCACCCACATGAATACCCACAGCCCCTCCCACAGACAAAGAAAATGAAGAACTAAACTCAAAGACATAGCTCTTGACAAGAAAGCCAGGATTTAAACCCAAGTGAGTCAGAGCCTGTTCCCCATTGTCTCTCATGCTGAAGGTGGTGGGAATGGTAGCCACTGCTGGGTAGAAAAGAATTGTCTTGTGTCCTTGCAGCCAGACCCCAGAAACTCTAGCCAGAGCCAGAGTCATCTGGAACAGCTAGGACTGAGCCATCCTGATAATCATATAATTCTCTGATTGGACTGTTGGGCCTCTGCAGACTTAAGGTGCATTTCTGATGACTGTGGAGCCTGTGGTCCTGGGATAGAAGATAATCTTGCCCAATAGATTATGGAAGCCCTGAGAAGGAGAAGCTTCGTACTAAGAATAACAAGCTTCCTTGAAAAACTGCTAGCATAAAGCAAGTCTCTATTTATATGACAGCATGAATAAAACTGACTATTTTGCGTTTATATAGTGCTTTTCCTCACATAAGAGCGCAGGGGCTTCACTAATACAGCCTAGCAGTAAAGCACAGTCACCTCTGGGAGACCACCAGGCAGACAACGGCAGCAGAGGTGGGGGAAGCGAGCATGGGGCTGAGGACACCAGGCGTCTATTCAGAACCGAGCTGCATTGAATACTGTGCTAACAATGCATGCTTTCAGCACCACTATGCAGACACACCCTCGTCAGTTTCTGAACTTGCCAACAAGAAGCAAAACCATAGGGACAAATGTTCTGTTTTGTAGATTATGAATGAAAGCAATTATCTGTAAAATTACATTTTCAGTTTAAGTAAAAATGGTATAATGCCATTTCTGAAATTATAACTCCCAACTTATGCTAGTATATCCACGGCTCTGCTTAAACGCCTCCTCTGTGTGTATGCACATGTATGTGTTTATGTGATTGACATTGTATATGATTCACATTAAATACTTTTTTTTCATTTGGTGTTCCATATTTCTGTGTACTCAGGAAATAGTACAAATATGATTTAGTGACACATAACATATTTCATCTTCTAAGTCAGAATCCTGGAAGTCATTTAACAATTGTCTTTATACTTTCTCTTTTCTCTCATAAATAGTGTAAAAATCTTTGTGTGTAAACTTTGCATGTGTTTATTTCAGACTATTTTTCTGGAAGTGGAATTCTTCATGAAGTAAGATGAGCATTTTTAAGCTCTTAATGCCTTTTACCAAATAGATAAATAAATTCTGAAAGCTTTATAAATATATATTCTCAGAAGCAGCACATGTACCTGTCTTAGTTCACCATTGCTATGTATTATCATTTTGAGATTATTTTAAACTTTGATTTTAAAGTATACATTCATTTGAAAATGAAGTGACCCTTTATTTTCTCTTTATTAAACTGTCCATTTTCAGGTGGAATGTGTTGATTTGTGTTTATTGAAATTAGCTTTTCACATACGACAAATATTGAAATGGTTTTTTATCTTTTATTACAAGTATGGATGAGTATTTTAGATGAGTGTCTTTGGAGTCATTAACCTCGACTTTCCAAGCTCAGCTCTTAAAATTACAAACTGTGATTGATACTGTGATCACAGGTCAGTTGCTTTCCCTTCTAGTTCCAGGTTCCTAAATTATAAGGTGGGGATAATCGGTTGTGGATTTGCATAAAACAAATTTGTCAGCATCAACTTATGTTGACATAGTTAGACATTTTTTAAATTGCAAAAGTGAAATATTTTAACCACGTTTGGTTAATAACACTACCTATTTTCATACAATTTCCCTTTTATCACGCAATCCCTCTATTATATTTCCCCTCGTATCATTGCAGCGGCTGCTAGTATTTTGAGATTTCCAACTAAGGAAATTGAACTGTAATTTACTTTGGAATCTGGCAAATTCTTTTCCATGGTTCATCACCACCACTTCCATGTACATTTAACATTACTGATGGAGGAATTTCCAGGAATTTCCTCATTGTGTGAAATTCCTGACGTTTCTACTTTAAGATGCATGGAGTGCTTCTAATCTAATATAAATATGTCTGCTGATGCTCACTACTGAAAACATGGTTAAAGGGGAAGCACGAGGTTCAAAATGCATGAAGCCAGAAATTAACTTGTGGAAAACTCTGAATCTTTTAGATCACATATGAAATAAATTTGCTAGAAATTTTCCTAAAATTGATGATAATCCTAAAAATTCCTGTGACATTCAATAATGAGATGAAAATCTAAAAAAGATCTTTACATTATCCATAAAAAACTGGACTGCTACTTTTACAAAATACCTAGAGTGTACAGTCAAAACATATATGCAAAAGATTATTCTTGAAATGTCATTCAATTATTTAATTTAAATATCATACAATTACTTAATTAAAATAAACTTTTTTTCAGAATCATGTTTGTGCAACCCAAAAGATTTGGAAGTACATAATGTGTGATATTTTTATCCTAAACTGATATTGATATTTCTATAACATTCATAGTTAATTTTGTATTTGTAAGAGTACATATTTTTCTTAAAGTGCCCACTCATTTATACTCCTAGTGAGTCCCTCAAAAACCTATAGATTTTCATATATACATTGGATAAAACAAAGATGAAATTTTACCTTTTGCCATGCAACTAATAAATTTTTAATGCCATTTAACTATCACTTTTTTATTGATTTACAATGTTTAATTTATTACTTGTTGATTAGTCTGTATATCAGGAGCTGTCCTTAGCCTGCTGGTAATTGAACTCTGTGTGACATTAATAATCTGCTTTGCTGTCCATCAAGATAAGTAGTCATTCATGAAAACTCTGATTTTTATGAAAATATCTATTTTTTTTCTTGTCTATTTCTCTGAATTGATCCTAATATAAATTTGGGGTTTTTTCCCCCTCCCAGTTGATCACCAAAAGTCCATTGGATTTTGATTGGTACCACAAGAAAATTTAAAATACTTTGATAAGATTTAATACTGCTATGTTTTCTTCCCAACTAGGAACATGAGATAGCTCCGTTATCTAAGCTTCTTTACACTGCACATTGTTCTTTCACAATTCCCTTAAAGTTATGGCTCTTTATATGTGAATGTGATCTTTCCCAGGAGAATTTTGATTACTTTAGTGCTAATTCGTGCAGACAGTAGTCTGGTTTATTTGATGACTTGTTATTTTCTAGAATAAATTAGGTTGCAAAATTAACTTATTTTTCAAAGACTTAACTTTTTATTATTTGTGATGATGTGTATATGTCTATGTGGTGGCATGTGCACATGAGCCCAGGTGTCCACAGAGGTGAGAGGCATTGTCTTCCCTGGAGCTTGAGTTACAGGTTGTGAGCCCCAGTCCTGGCTGCTGGAAGTCAAACCCAGGTCTTCTGGAAGAACAGCACATACTCTTAACCCTTGAGCCATGTCTCCACCTCCCAAAACAATCTTTTGGATTAAAAAGAAATCTTAATAGTCATTCAGGTTTGATTATGACTATTTAATTTTATCAATTCATTTTGGGTTTGCTTTCAGTGTTGATTTTTAAATGTTTAACTGTGGGCTTGAGACTCTCAAAGCATGTTTATTTAGGTAAAACAATGATGAATATTTTACTTTAAGGGTTTTTCCTTTCGAGGTCATTTGCAAACACCTAAGTTGCATACCATGTGTGAGAAAAACAGCATGCTCTGAGTTTTTTGTGTCTTTTAAATAAACTTTAAGTCATAAAACAGAGGGGAAATGGGAACAGAAAGAAGTCAAACAAGCTGTTTCCATCTAGTCATGGCAATGCCTCAGACTCCTCATCTCTTTGGCTGAGCTCATTGGTTGCATAATAACTCCATGATGGCACCACTGGACATATCAACACTGACTCCATCTTATCACACCCACTGATTTCCATTCCTGGTAAAATTATAGAGAAATATAACCAATCAATCCATTTATTGACACATAAAACAAAGGAGACAATATGAAGTGGAAATTAAATAATTGTTTTCCAAGTGTGTTTGTAATTGAAAACTACACCCAAAGATAATCATATAATCACAGGGACATACTTTCTTCACTTAAAATTGAGAATAAGAAGTGAGATTCTTGAGAATCTCTTCTAGGAGGACTACATTAATTTGAAAAGTAATTTTATAAGAAAGCTAAAATTCTATGGCCAACTGACGGCTGACTACAGGTACAGGAAATGTTGGATATCTGATGTATTATGCCCTTGTGAGGCTGTTGATGCTGCATTGGAAGACAGATGTACCACACTTACCTGCATTGATGTAATGAACCATATATATGTATTAAGGTAGGTGGATATCACTAGTGAATATGCAAAGAATTGATATCAATGGGTTATGTTAACTTAGAATGGCGTAACAATTGACTTTCCATCATAATTATCCCTGCACTTCATTCCATTTAAAAGCTCAATCAATAACCTCAATGACCATGTTCATTAGGTATGCATGTAACAGCATCACACTACTTAGTGAAAGAAGTCAGCAAAACCAGAGCAGCCGGAGAAAACATAAGAAAACTATGGTATTCGATGAGATAATGGATGCTCAACTAAAGGTAAAGCATGGACAAAATGGGAAGAATTATATATATATATATAT
>NW_008351346.1:1199921-1200748 GCF_000622305.1 Nannospalax galili | reverse complement strand
TTAAGATTTAGTATGAAATTAGCTAAGCATATTTTGTGATTTATAATCCAAACATAAATTAAACCAACTGGTTTTCAAATCTGGCTCTCCACCTCTGGATGCTTAGTTTATTTAATATGAAAAATTTCAAACACATTATTACAGATAATTATGTAATTGGTACCTCTATGTTCATCACCCTGTTGAAATATATAAAATGTAATATCGTTTCAATGTGAAGCCATTTATCCATATTTCCCTTAGGCATGTATCATCGTTGTCTCTTTCATACTAGAAGCTCTCAAGATGGGAGCAAGTCAATTAATTCATAGGCTTTAACAAAGATTGAAAAGTATTCATCAGACTGCAGCCAGGCATGGTGGCACATGCCTTTAATCCCAGCACTTGGGAGGCACAGGCAAGTGGATGTCTATAAGATAAAGGTTCCAGACCAGCTGTGGCTACAGGGATACTCTTTCTCAAAAAATACTAAAGGAAAAGAAAAAAAAAAAAGTATTCATCAGAATGTTTTATGGTAAGAACCTTTAAAAACCTTAGGGTATTTCTGGTACTTTGGGGGAAAAGAGAGAGATGAAACGACTTTATGTCTATCTCATTCTTAAGATATTTTGGTGACTATAGAATTCCGATTTGTCAACTATTTCTTCAAGCACATTAAAAAGAACCAATTTCACTGAAAAAAAAGTTAGGGTATCACTCTCAGGTTTTCTCACTCTCTATCTTTCTCTCTCACTTCCTCCCTCCCTCCTTCTTTCTCCTCCTCCCTCGCTCCTTACCTATCTAACATCTATCTATCTATCTATCTATCTATCTATCTATCTATCTAT
>NW_008351346.1:1193496-1199782 GCF_000622305.1 Nannospalax galili | reverse complement strand
ATAAAGGGGGAGATATACTCTATTACATAAATATTATACTGCATATATATCAAATATATCAGATATTTTTATATATAGTACCAGTTACCCAAAAGTTAATTTTGTGATCAAAGGCAATTTTAATAATATAGCTATAAGTCCCGTGAAGAAAAAAAAATATGCATTGGTCTCAAAAAGTAAATCTGAGAGACCACTTATAAATTGCCTAGAACTGGGAATCAAGAGCTGGCTGTGTACTTATGAGCACTTGCAGCTCTTCTGGAAGACAGGCGTTGTTCCCAGCACCCAAGTTAGTCATCTTACAGATATCCTTAACTCCAGTTCTAGAGGATCTGACACCCTCTGCTGGCTGCTGCAGGCACCCTCCCACACTTGGTTTACAGTCACACAGACAGACATACACATAGATAAACATAAAATAAATATGAAAAAGCAGTAGCAAAATAGCCTAAATATAAGAAACAAGGTGGAAATAATTTTTATAAAGAAAATTAGTTAATAGTTATCTGAAATATTTTATTTTGTTTTTTCTGAGACAGGGTCTCTCTGTAGCCCCAGCTGTCCTGGAACTCATTATGTAGACCAGGCTGGCCTTGAACTCACAGAGATCTGCCTACCTCTGCCTCCCAAGTGCTAGGATTAAAGGTATGCGCCACCACGCCCAGCTGAAATATATTTTAACATAATCCTACAGATAGTAAGTCCTGATTTCTAGGCATTGTCTTTATTTTTTTACTCATAGCAACTCTAGAAAATGTATTACACATTTTCAAGTGAGGAAACTGAAATCAGAAAGAGAGATTAACTTGCATAAAACAAATACCAATCAAGAAGAAGGGTAGGATTTTTTGTTCATACTTTCATTTAACAAAGCCATTTGACAAATTGTTAGGAAATTTGATTGTACATTTTCAAAATACAAATGCCTATATTGTGTTGTGTTGACATTAATAAGTTGTGCCTAGGTGCCCATTATGAAGCAACCAAATTCTGCTTCAATTACTTCTTTTGTATGTTGTCCCTTTGATATTTCTGTTTCCTTTGTCAGGAGTTGGGTTTTCTCAGGTGAAAAATTGAGTCAATAAACTATATCATACTGCCACACAAGTATTATTTAACCTATATATCTATGTATCTCTCCATCTACCTACCTACCTATCTTTTGCTTATCTCTTGTGGTTCTGAGGATTGAATCTAGGGCTTCATGCAGGGTAGGCAAGTTCTACTTTTGAGTGATTTCCCAGCCTTTTTTTAAAAAATAAGTTCCTAATGTATAATAATGACTAAATCATCAATAAATAGGCATAGGGAAGAAGAAAGTAGTTAACATGTATTAAGTGATGGGTGGAGATTTGTTAGTAATGGTGAGGCCAGATATCACCAAGAAAACAATATAAGAAAAAAATTAAAATCTCAAAAGTGAACAAAATTAGAATTTTTAAAAAGTACAAACCATGAAAGAAAACCAAATAGAATCCTGGAGCTGAGAACACAATCAGTACATTGAAAACTTCCCCATAGAGAATGTAAAGTCAAAGTTGAATAGGAAATGTTCCTATAGGCTCACAGTTTGAGTGCAAGGTCTCTAGGTGGTTGCCGTATATTGGAAGGTCTTGGGACCTTTAGGACATATAGCCTGATGAAAACAGTATGTCACTGGGGATGAGTCTGTAGGGTACATTATCCATGGCCACTGCCATTTGTACCCTGTGCTTCTTGATCAGCCATGAAGTGAACAGCTGTCCTATGGCATGCTCCTACCGCCTGATTCTACCAAGGCAGGAACCTAGAAGTATTGAGTTCTTGGTGTATCCAAAATTAAGTTGATAGCAGCTTAAAGCAGGCAATTATAACTGCATGAAAAGGTATATTCACTCAATGGTAACTATAAAGAAAAATAACCTTCTAATAGATACAATAAAATAAAAGAGAAAGCAACCAAAAAACATCATTAAAAGAATCACAACTATCTTAACAATATTGGAAAGTAAACTTAAAGGAACTCAGTATTATTCCCCAAACTAAAAATCTTGTTATGGTAAATCCTAATTAATTAATACTTAAATTGCAAATTGATTAATTTCTCCAATGAACAGAAGTAGAACAGTTGAATGAAATTTTTTAAAGAAAGAACCAATCATAAATTGTCTACAGGAGATTCTCTTAGATTTAAGGACAAACACTAGATTTAAAATCAGTAATAGGTTGTAGATTTAAGAACAAACATAGATTTAAAATAGAAGAAGATATTCTTTGCAAATAATAACCAAAAAACAGTAGAGGTGACTAAGAGAAAATAGAATTTAGCTAAAAAATTATGAAAGGAGATAAAGTTTTGTTATGTAGTCATAAAGAAGTCAATTTACCAAGAAGATATAAGAATTATTAAGGTATAGGTACACAACTCCCTGGAGGTGCAGGAGCTAGCTCTCTAGGTATCAAGGGAAAAGGGCCTATGGTGAAAATGGCAAATTGCCATGTATGTGTTTCAGTAAAAATGAACAGTGGGGTTAAAAACATTAGGGTTAAAATGGCCAAATCAGGAACTCTAGGGTTAAGAGACAAAGTGATAGCAAGTGGAACAAGACATAGAGTGTTGCTGGTTCTCTCATGGGTCCAGCCCACAAAGGACTGCAGGGAATGAGGGTTCTGACCCAGGGGGGATGAGCGGTGTGGAGTCAACACACAGACACTGGGAGTTGGGTGAAAGCAGGCACTAGGCGAGGTGCTACAGACTCATTTATTGCTGGGAAGGGCAGGCCTTATATATCTCTTCCCCTACCCCCAGTGTCCCATAAGCTTGTGTGTCGATCCCTGATAGATCCCCTCACCCAGGCTGCTTGCATGATTAGTCTCTAGGTCCGAGGGCAGATTATAGGTTGGCTCTTTTGCGCAAGAGTGGGGCTGTGCTCTCAAGGTGGAAGCTGTGCTCTCTAGTGCAGCCTGTGCTTAGGTCTGGCATTTCACCTCTTACATATCCATCCCTTTTTATTATAGAAATGTCAGCAGGAGCTGAGGTTCTTTGCCTCAACATAGTTGACCCCACCACAGAGGGCACCCAGCTTGATGGACTGTGCCTGTCTTAGGTCATTCTGACCATCAGGATCTTACCCGTCATTGACTACCAACCCTCAAAGGGTGTGACCTCTGGCATGATCATGTGAGGGAGGAGGAGGGCAAGGAGTCATACAACCACTTCTTGGGTATCAGCAAGCCAGACCTGCTGGACCTGGGGGCAGGGACCAAAGTCTGGATCCTCGAGTATCTTGAGAACCTGATACACTAGGTAATTTACTTGGTTTTGTCTGTGGAAGTGTAGAACAAAGCATTTTATGAGCAAGAAACGAACTAAGACTATGACACCCAAGAATAAATAAGTAACAATTCATAAAGGGTCAAACAAAGCTTTTAAGTTTGACCAAAGTTTATCAAGGAACCCAGAGTTTATATCTAATGTCTGATCCCATGTCTAATTTAGGCAGATGATCTGGTCAGTGAGCAAGGTGGAGTAGTTGAGAAACTTTTGGCTCCAGTAGCCATGGATGTACTGTGAGAGTTCCATCCTGGCCCTAGTGAGGTTATCTACTTTGTAAGGTGTGAGACACAGGGCTTTGAACCATGGGTCACAGCCATTAGCATCATTTGTTTGACGATTGTCATCTCCTCCCCAAGGAGGACTACCTGTTGTTGGATGACAGAAACAGCCTAGAAGAGGTGTTGAATAATAAAAGATTGAGTGTGTAAGGCCACAGATGTTTTGGATTCGACCTCATTGAGTGTCTCCGCAGTAGTGGAAGATTGAATGATAGCAACAGCAGCAGTGGCAGCAGCCCCTAAGGAAAGGATAATGGTGGTGACAATCGCTGCGGTAATACCAAAATCTCTCTTGATGTGGGGGAAGGGTTGGAGAGCCTTCTGTTCCATGAGGGTGATAACATGGAAGAGAGAAGCATTGGGAACAGGAACCCAGATTGCTATGGGTTCACACACAAATAGAACAAGAGAAGCAGGGAAAATCCAGCATGCTGAGAGAGTGCCATTAATGAGGAAACAGTTAAGAATATCCCCCAGGTTGTCTGAGAAATTAGCAAGGAGCAGAGGAAATGGTGGTCGAACATAAAGAAGCAAGGAGATCAAATGGGAGATGTTAACAGAGACTTCATTTGGTGTCCAATTTGGGTCTGCGACACCCAAGGAACCCATCTCTGAGTTATCGCCTATATATGTACCATTAAAGATGGCTCCACCTAATACAAAGATGAGAGTACACAAATCCAGGCAAGCTGCCAGTCCACAGAGGTCCCAGGCCCCCCTGACAGTGTCTTTATGCCTGTGGTCATGGTAGACATAGGAGCAAGGTTTTGTAGAGACAAGGTGTCTCCAGGCTGCCAGGGAGGAAGCCTGTGGGCATCCATTATAATTCATAAAGAGGAGCATACCTCCAGGAGTGAGTGGGAGGCAGTGTTCCCACAGAATAGGAAAGTGCAATGTGGCAGGAACTTTATGGGTGGGAGGGCACCGGGTCAATGGAGGGCACCTGACCCTTGTGGGGGGAGTGATGGTGGCCCTGGGGACACTGTAGTCTCAGAAGTGTCTTTTACTAAAGGAGACCAGATTTTGAGGCCCCATAAAGAGCCCTGGCTCTAGTTTCCATGAAAGTCACCTGTTGTGATGTTAAAGAGGGGGTGACACTGTGAGGCATTAGGGGAGGAGGGGTTAAGGGCTGGGCTGAAGCAGAGTGATCTTGCAAGGGACCATGTGCCATTTATAGGAACAGACACATAAATCAATTCCATGGTGGAGAGACTAAGGGATTCATTAGTAATAAAGAGAACCGGGAAAGTGGATGACTGTTCATCTACAGGGTGGATCAGAGGTGGTAAGGGGACCAGTGCCCAGAGATCTGAAGCCTGGGGAGAAGCACAGCCAAAGGGCAAAAGGGTGCCAAGGATGACGAAGCCGGAAAAGGATGCTATGGCTTATCAAACTCACAGTCGGGCCCAGTCTCCAGACGGGTTTCCGTAGCTGGTCAGATGTCTCTCAATGGAATCCAGATCGGGGCCATAGCGTCCTGTGGAAAAATACAAGCATATCCCCATACTCATGTCAGGATGGGGGCTGGTTTCTGCCATAAGGATGAAATAAGATCCCTCTATCTAACTAGTGGCAGAGGTGCAGCCCAAGGCAAGGAGGACCAATGTTTGTATGCTGGACTGAGACGCTGGTCATCAAATATGAGGAAATTAAGATGGAACAAAGCCTCAGTGAGAGCCAGGTGAGGGTCACGTTTGGCCTCAGCTAAGGGGCTTTTAGCCAGGAGGGACTTAAGTGTCCTGTTGGTCCTTTCACCAATGGCTTCTCCTTGGGGGTTATAGGGAATAACAAAGGTATGTTTCATTCCCCAGGAGGAAACAAATTTACTGAAATATTGAGAGGAATAAGCAGGCCCATTATCAGTCTTGAGTGCCCAGGATATGCCCATGATTAACATGGCAAATTTTATAGCTTTAATGGCATGTATAGTCTTTTCCCCCCGAGATAGCTAAAGCATAAGTAAGGGAGGAGCATGTATCAACTATAACATGAACGAATCTCAATTTCCCAAAAGGGGGGGTAGTGAGTCACGTCCATCTGCCAAATGGCATTGGGTACCAAACCATGAGGGTTCACTCCTCCCCTGTTAAGGGGCCTGAGAGGCATGAGCAGGGCACAGGTAGCACATGAGCAGACAAGGTGCTTGCATTGGGACACAGGGATTTCTGGGAGGAGTTTATGAATACTCTGAGGGGACAGGTGGAATTGTTGATGTAAAACTCGTGCTTATTCTAACAGGTCAGATTGGACTGGCATGATCATGGCATCTATGGCAGCATTTCCCCGAGTTAAGATTCTGGGAAGGGCAGAATGTGAGCGAATATGTGAGATGTACCATGGGTGACTTCTATTTTCTAGGCATTCCTGTAGCTTGACCATAGTGAGGCGGAGTGGGATGGAGGAGTTTTTAGGTTTTGTTTGTTTGTTTGTTTGTTTGCCCAGAGTTAAGATTCTGGGAAGGGCAGAATGTGAGCGAATATGTGAGATGTACGATGGGTGACTTCTATTTTCTAGGCATTCCTGTAGCTTGACCATAGTGAGGCGGAGTGGGATGGAGGAGTTTTTAGGTTTTGTTTGTTTGTTTGTTTGTTTGTTTAATTAAAAGAAGCATTTCATTATAACAGCATTAACCTATTCAATAACATTTTTCTGAGCTAGGGTACATCTGTTTCAAAATTGGCTGTACATTTCT
>NW_008351346.1:1184179-1190894 GCF_000622305.1 Nannospalax galili | reverse complement strand
TTCTGATGTCTTCCTCAATTTCTTTCTTTAAAGAGTTAAAATTTTCCTTGTAGAGCTCTTTAATGTCTTTGGTCAGGTTTATTCCAAGGGAGTTTTTAACATGAGAAAAGGTGATGACCTTGTGACCTGAACAGCATAGGCGCTATCAGAAAAGAGATTTAGGGGTTTGTCCTGGCACTCTGCTAAAGCTTTAAGTATAGCAAGAAGTTCTCCCAACCAGACAAAGCCAGGATTAGGGATGATGTGGATTTTCCTTGTAGAGCTCTTTAATGTCTTTGGTCAGGTTTATTCCAAGGGAGTTTTTAACATGAGAAAAGGTGATGACCTTGTGACCTGAACAGCATAGGCGCTATCAGAAAAGAGATTTAGGGGTTTGTCCTGGCACTCTGCTAAAGCTTTAAGTATAGCAAGAAGTTCTCCCAACCAGACAAAGCCAGGATTAGGGATGATGTGGGTGATGTCCTTTTTTCCAGGACAATGATAGAATGCCAAAGTTCTTATTAGCGTCCAAAAAGGCAATGGTCACTTGGGGAATTGGGGAAGAGGAAGGGGTGCTGTACTGCTTAACCTCAAATGGCAATGTAAGAAGGGCCTGAATTCTTTTGTCTTGGGGCAGGTGATTGTCAATGGCACCTGGGAAGGCTGACATCATAGTCTGAAAATTTATGGAATAGGCCCAGAGGGCCTGTAGGTTATGGAAGGGAAAGGAGAGCACAATAGCATCAGGATCTCTATTGAAGGTTTCTTGAGTTTGAGTGCACAGTTTGACTGCCAAGTTAATGGCCAGATCAAACTCAGAGGGAACCTGCTGGAGCTCCGAGTATGAGAGATGCACCCAGATAAGTGGCCCAGTCTGCCAAAGGGCACCAACGAAGCCAGAAGAAGCCAATAGCACTAAAGCCTGTCGGGATTGTAAGGGCTCAAACCTGTTGAGGGTTGTTGACGAGAGTAACTCAATGATCTTTTGCAATAAGGCAATGGCCGGGGGAGTTAAGTTAATCTTTGCTGAAGGGCAGATGGGGCCCTCCAAAAGAGAAAACAGTGCCTCAATTCCTCCAAGGGAATGGGAAAGAATCATTTAAGCCAATTTATGGTGCCACAAAATTGTTGAAAATCGGATAGCGTATAGACCAGCTTTGAATTAAAGGCAGGGGCCATAGGGCATACGCCAACCAAAATGGCATGCCCTAAAAAGGCATAAAGAGGAACCTCCTGAGGCTATAGACAAGCCAAGGGATGATAGGCAGGAGAGTAAGTCTCTGGTTACCTTGTGGAGAAATTGTGGGCTTAGGGTGGGATCACAGAATGCCATCCATATAGTGAATAAATTGTACACTATGAGGGATGGCTGAAGTGGCTTGTGAGACAAAAAGCTGACAGATAGTAGGACTATTTTTCATTCACTGGGGAAGGACTTTCCATTGATATCTGAGGGCCAGCTTGTGGAAGTTCAGTTCCCAAACCGTAAAGGGAAAGTGATCATGATCTTGGGGGACCAGAGGGATTGAGAAGAAGCAATCTTTAATATCAAGTGTTATGATATAATAAGAAGGAGAAATAGAGCCAGGATGGGGCAAGCCAGCCTGTGTTGAGCCCATTTTTTCCATTTGGTCATTAATGGCGTGTAAGTCCTGAAGCAATCTAAAAGGGCCATTTTTCTTTTTAATAACGAATATTGGGGTATTATATTTACTAGTGGATGGTTCCTAATGTCTGAGGTCCAGCTGTTCCTGTACCAAATTTTTAAGAATAGATGACTTAGGTTCTATACTAGGCCATTGCTCCACCCAGACCTCATCTGTTGAGAGCCAGGTAAGCATGATCGGTGTGGGAAACTCCTTGGGGGATGTCCCAAGGAGGGCAGTGGCCCTTAGAATTGGGGGTGCAGGTCAGGGCTCCGATTTCTCCCAGAGAGGTCAAAGTTATCATGGGCTATGATGTCATCTTAAAGACCTGATCATCTGTGGTAAGGACCACACCCATGTCCTCCAGGACATCTCAACCCCACAAGTTGCAGGGAACATCGGCCACTATGGGAGTGAATGTGCCCTTACTCCCATCTAAGTCCATCCAGTGTACTGGGCAGACAACCAACTTTGTGTCCCGGCTGCCACTCACTCCCTTAATGGGTGGGCCAGGCCGATATTTCCAATGGGGGAACCAATGAGACTCGTTCTCGGTGATGATAGTAACATTGGCTCCTGTGTCCACTAGGCCCTTTACAGTGATCCCATCCAGGAATAAGGTCATTGGGGGGAGTGACTAAGAATCAGAAGGGTCCATAAAACCTGTCTCGTTCCCCCTCTTACTTGCGGGGCTGAGGGGCACCCCGGGTGGAGTTTAAAGGAGCTGAGTCTGATTGGGGCCATGACCTACAATCTTTTGCTCAATGAAATCCCTTTTTGCAATTGGGGCAGTGGGTCTTGGGATGAGTTCCATTGTTTGGGCAGTCCCTGCAGAGGTGTCCTGTCCTCCCGCACTTCCAGCAGCCATCTTTTGAATAGGAGGGGGTGGGCCTTCCTTGTAATAAGAGTGCCTCTAAGGAGGCAGTCAGGGCTTTGATGGGCCCTGTCCTGGGGTCTAGGTCCCCATTTATGAATATCATCATTGCAGACAGGTGCAATAGCATTGCGGGTAGGAGTATTTAGGCCTTCCCATGCCAACTGTTTGATGAGCATATCTTGAGTGGTCCCAGACTCCGCTCTCCATTCCACCACTCCAGTAACTCAGGTGAGGAAGCCCGTGAAGGACTCCCCTGGCTGCTGAATCAGATTGTGGAAGAATGCCTGTGAGTCACGGGGGAGCAACATTCAAGGGCCTTGAAGGCCAGGCCACTAACTTGTTGGTAGTAAGCATGAAGGCCAATAGTGGACTGGGAAATGGGGTCAATATATTGTCCATGTCCTGTGAGCATATCCAGAGTAATATTAAGGCCATATTGAAGGTTGAGACATGCCTGATTTTCAGCCTGATCATCATAGGCCAAATGCCAGCTCAGGAAGACTGAGGGTTCCAATACCACCCTTAATAAGTTATACCAATCATAATGGGTCTGTAACTGCATGGCCCATTGGCGGAGAGCTTGCTCAAAATATGGGGAATCGGGGCCTGATTTGTTGGCGGCTTTGCGGATGAGTGCAAGATCTGTGAGAGGGGTGGGCACCCATGGCTGTTGTGCCACGTTAGGGCTGACATTAACCAGAAAGGCAGACATGGGCCAGCAAAGGGTAGTAAGAGGTGGACAGGCCATGGGGGGCAATAATGACCGGGAGGTGCGTTGGAACAGGCAGAATGTAGTTCCTACCAGGGGTACTAGGCTGGTGGTGTCTCTGATTGTTGTGGCTTTGAAAGCGGGGTCTGAGGTAGGGGCGAGGGGGCCCCTTCCTCATCTGGATAGATCTCAAGGCTAGTTCCCATATCAAGGTCAGCTGGGGTTGAAGTAATGGCAAGGTCTACACTGGCCTGATTCTGACAATGTTTATTGTGGGCTGAAATGACTTCTTCAGGGGAGGAGTATTGAAGGCTGGCAATGATGGATAAAAGGATTGGGACAAATGAGGCAGGGGGAATAACCCCCTACCCCACTTCCCTTTTTCGGGCCAAGAAAAGGACCCACATCCAGAGGTCAGGATCCCACATATTCTCGGGAGAGACCCAAGGGGCCGTTAGTGGCCTCATCCTAGATATTGTCAATGTCTTTTGGTTTCACTTTCAGCCCCCGGGTGATTTGAGCACTGCCGTTTGTGGCTCCTTGCACTGTGGTGGTAGGTTGCCCATCATGGGAAGGTCCTGTGAAGGGAAACTCACCACAAAGGTAAAAGGCAAGAGTGACTACCAAGGGGGCACAAATGAAGTAAACAAGGACCGTGAGCCACTAGGACGTAAACCACCCAGACATGAAGAGGTGTATTGGATCCAAATGTCTTGTTCTTAGTGAGGGACATCCGAGGGCCATGACACCCTCAGCCATATGCTCACATGGTGTCTCCAGGACAGGCAACAGGGTGACCCAAAGCCTGGGCTCCGAGTTCAGGGTGGATCAGCCTTTATGTGAACTCCCTGGGATGAGCCAAGGATTAAAAGGTGTTGATATTGGCTTCGGAACCACGTGGAGGAATGTGCCTTCCTGATTTAACAACAAATATGACAAACAGGGTAGAGAGGACAGAGGAGGGGGCCACTCGCTCACCCTCAAGCAGCTGAAGGGACAGACAAAACCCAGGGCCTACTCACTGAACGAACTGAAATTAGGTGCGTCGCCAACGCTGGGGGGCTGAGAACCCTGTTTGGGTGCTATCTGTTGCCGGTTCTCTCGCAGATCCAGCCCATGAGGGACTGTGGGGAGCGAGGATTCTGGCAGAGGTGGGCATGAGTGGCACAGAATCAACACACAGACACTGGGAGTCAGATGGAAGCAGGCACTAGGCAAGGTGCTGCAGACTTGTTTATTGCTGGGAAGTGCAAGCCTTATATATATTCTCCCCCTGCCCCCAGTGTCCCATAAGCTGGTGTGTTGCTCCCTGATAGATCCCTTCATCCAGGCCACTCACGTCATCAGTGTCTATCTCCCCCTGCCCCCAGTGTCCCATAAGCTGGTGTGTTGCTCCCTGATAGATCCCTTCATCCAGGCCACTCACGTCATCAGTGTCTAGGTCCAGGGGCAGATTATAGGTTGGCTCTTTTGCGGAAGCATGGGCTGTGCTCTCAAGATGGAAGCTGTGCTTTCTAGTGCAGCCTGTGCTCAGGTCTGGCACTTCGCCTCGTACAATAGAGGAGGAAGGACAGGTATGTCTGGGTACATACCCAGGTCTCCTGCCAGATGAAACTAGAACAGTGATAGACATAAGTAAACTTGGGATCATAGTCTCCAAGTCACAAGGTGAGAAAGTTTGGTTTTAGTATTTCTCCCAGATATATTTTATCCTCTGAGCTGAGATGGCTGAAACCCTCCGCTGATGCTTTTTGGAATGCTAGTAAGACTTGATATGTAATGTGTGATCACCAAGTTTCAGTAGCACTATTTGATGTGGCAATTACTGGATCTGTGTTACCAGAGAAGGAAAGAGATGAATAAGAGAAGAAATTCCTTATCAAAATAAAAAAATGACAAGGCTCAGAGCTAGTGTTGGCAGGCTGGCTGACCCCAAAAGCCCCTGAGGAACAGGTATAAGGTACTATTGTTTCTAATGTGGCTAATTGTAATGGACTAAAGAAGGATAGCTTCTAAGAAAGCTTCCACATATTTTATGAAGGAGACTCTAGACCATCCTTCAAATAAAGAGTTAATGAAGATAACCATGGGAAGATAGAGACCTTAGTGTAATTAATAGAACTTGAGATACCAGCAAGGTTGGAGGAAGGAAAATCAGTCAGAGACCAATAGCTAGAAGACAATCCAGGTCAGTGACTGATAAAGCTTCAGTCAAAGACAACAAAGGAGATGGGGGCTTCAACCACCCTTAACTGGGTAGTCAGCATACAAACAGAGCACAGTCATCTGCTTGGTTGGGCCAGGTAGACATGCAGAGATGCTCTGTGCCCTCAATTGGCACGGCCAACTGTGGTCTAGAGAACTAACTAATCTCATAGAAATTGTCTCAGTCTTTATCCAGTTTCTACCATAGTCCTGTAAAAAAAACCCTTGACAAGAAAGTTCAATGGCTTTTCCTCTCTTGGGAACCCCTCTTGCTCTTAAGAATGTCTCTCGCTTTTCCACAATTTCTCATTTTTCTCTAATTATCCTTAATAAAGCTTTCTTCTGTTTGTGTACACCCATGAGTGTCCATGTCTTTAATCTTCTTAGCATGAGGCAATAAAGCTGGGAACCACTGTCCGAGGGGAATTTTTGATGATTCTGAGTATCCAGAATTCTCAGTCCTTGGGTCAAACACAACTGGACAGTAAAAGGTCCCATTACACTAAAAACTCCTGCATTGCTAGCACCTAAATATGCAAGTAACTACAGAACTGAATGATAAAAGAGATAATAAGAAAATAATATTAGGGAAATTCACCAAATCACTCTCAAAAATGGGTAAATAAGACAGAAGAAAACTAAGTAATCAAAAAACTGAGACATACTGTAGACCAAACGGACCTAACCTACATAAACAGAGCACTGTATTAAATAGCAAAAGAATATTCCTTCTTCTTATTGAAGATCATGTGTGAGGGATTAGATTGAAAGTCAAAATATTCTACACTATAAAAGAAAAAAAAAACAAAATGAAGAAGCAACCTACAGAACCAAAGAAACTATTTTCAAGCCACATATCTGGCAAAAGTTAATTTCTAAAGTGTTTATTTTACACAAGTCATTCGATGAAAAACAGGCAAAGGATCCAAACATGTATTTTAAAAGACATACACACATTCAATAAACATATGAAAATGGTTGACAACAGTAATCATGAGGAAAATGTAAGTCCAAATCACAATGCAGTATAACCTCATATCTGTTAGAATGACTACTATTAAAAAGGCAATATTTTTAAGAGTCCATATGTATAGCTAAAGGCTACATAACAAGCAACAATGCCAGATAGGAGATACCGTCTTTTGCATTGTTGGCCAGGGTGGCCAAAGGGACTCCAAGATAGTAACCCAGCATAGAACTGGGAAAATGAACAGAAGACCCCAATCTTATCTAAAGGAATATTGACAACTGATTGCTGCTAGATGAGGAACAGCTGACCCTCCTAAAACAAAGGCCTCT
>NW_008351346.1:1156404-1184095 GCF_000622305.1 Nannospalax galili | reverse complement strand
ATAAGGGCTCTAGTTGGGGGAGGGAGGCTATGGGAGGGTGCCATCTGGGAAGTGGGTGTATAGTTGAATAAGATGATTTGGGATCTTCTGTGTGATACACACACACACACACACACAAAAAAAAAAAACCAAATTTTTAAAAAATGTATTATATTTGAGGAGGAAGCATGGAAATTTACTTCATGTTAATTAGTAGAGTTGATAAACATTACCATTGAAATCTACCCGAACACTTTATAGACATACACAGGCACCAAGTATCCAAGTGCAACTGATTAGGACTAGTAATAATCAGATACATCCAGATTAGAGATGATTGTGCCAACATCTCAGTGTTAATGTATATGAGTGTTTATTAATTCAACTGTGAACCTAGAAACTTGCACCCACTTGTTAAAGAGATGTACTCTTGCTCTGGAATGTGTTACTGAGTATGTTAAAGCTGTAATGAAATGCTTCTTTTAATCATGTAGTTATTAAAAAATTTTTAAAAATTAAAAAAGCATTTTAATAGACTTCACGAGCTAGTAAAAGCTCGTTTTACTAGTTTAAAAACCTTTTGTTTTTCAAAAATATTTTATTATTTTTATTTTTTTGTGTGAGTGTTTTGCCTGCATGGATGTAAGTGCACTGTGTTGTGCAGTGCCTGTGGAGGCCAGATGAGGGCATTTTATCCCCTGGAACTGAAGTTATGGATTGTTGCTAGCTGCCATGTGGATGCTGAGAATTGAACCCAGTCCTCTGTGAGAGCAGCCAGCACTCTTAACCACTGAGCCATCTCTCTAGCTCCTATAAAGAACCTTTTCATGCCCCTCAAACTATTCTCCAACCATTGATTTAAAAGGTATTTACTGACTCTTTTTAATATGTCAGGTTGTAAGCACCAAATATATAAATAAAATGTTTGACAATGTTAAAAAAAAAAAAAAGACAATAGAGACCAAGTGCTGTTGATGATGTGGCCAAATTGAAAGCCTTGCACACTGTTGATTGTAGTCTTGTGCTTTAAGGAGAGTAGTACTCTTCTCACTAATAGTTAACAGGCTCCTGGCACTTGGCTCACTAAGAGTTAACATACTTCTTTGGGTTTTGTTGATGCAGAGAACTGAGAAGGGGAGATTCTGCTCGCAGTTTTTTGGACAGGTCGTCATGCCCCTCCCCCTGTCTTTGCATGCATCAAAGGAGGTCTGTTACTGGACCAGTCACCGTGGCCTTCGGTGCAATGTGCTATTTTCTTACTATACTGATGACAAATTCCTATGTGTTTTGCACTGATAATATGTAAACTCTGTGTGAGCTTCAAACACTGAGCTTCCAATAAAGGCTCTAAGAGGCGTAGTGAAAGTGCTCCTGAGAAGCGAAGCTGGGGGCCTGCTGGTCTAATCTCAGCTTCTTGGCACTAGTTAAGCAGGATGACTACAGTTGATGTGTGTATGTGTTTGTATAATCATTATGGAAAACAGTAAAGAGATTGCTCAAAAAATTAAAAATGTATCTATATATAATTCAGAATACTCTTCTTGATTACATATTGAAAAGAATTGAACTTAGTGCAGTGTATAAAAACAGAGTCTAATTGGGCAGTTAGGAGCATACTGCACTTTGAGGGGACTCAAGTTCGGTTCTCATTATATCAAGTCACTCACACTGACTATAACTCCAGCTCCTTGGGATCTAATGCCCTCTTCTGGACTCGGTGTGCAACTGCACTCATATGTGTATATTTCCAAACACACGCACATATACACATAGTTAAAAATAAAATAAGTGTATAAAGAGGATTTCCTTTTCTCACATCTTCACCAGCATTGGTTATTTTTATAATGATAGCCATTCTGATTGGGGTGGGAGACGGACAGAATCTCAGTGTAGTTTTAAATCCCATTTCCCTGATGCCTAAGAAGGTTGAACATCTTTTTTTCATATTATTGGCTATTTGTACTTCATCTTTTGAGAACTATCTGCCCATTTCATTAACTGTGTTTGATTAGGTTGTTTGGAATTTTTGGTACTTAGTTATCTGAGTTCTTTATATATTCCAGATGTTAATCCTGTGTCAGATATATAGTTAGCAAAAAATTCCACTGTTTGAGAATTTCACTCAATTAATTGTTTCCTTTGATGTGCAGAAGGTTTTTTTATTTCATTCAACCCCATTTGCCAATTCTTAATAAACATCACATGTTTGTTTCCTCTCATTTGAGGATCCTAGGTCATATACAGAAATGTAAAGTGATTTATATGTGTAAGTCTGACATGGAAACAGAAGGAATACTTGCTGAGGAGGGTAGTAGGAAGGGAGGGGGAGGAAGGTAGAAAAAGGGTAGGATATGGGGTCGAATTTGGTCAGAAGACATGAAATACTTGAAAGAAATTGTTTGTGCAAAACCTACCAGTATATACAATGAATATATGCCAGTAAAAATTAATAACAAAGATACTTGCATTCCCATGATCACTGTAGCATTATTCAAAACAGTCAAGATATGGAGTCAGCCTAAGTGCCCATTAAGGGATGAATGGATGAAGGAAATGTTTGTATATGTGTAATCAATAATATATCATAGTATATCAATTATGCAGGTTGAGAAATACTGGAGATCTAATGTACAGTATGGGATTTACACTGAGCAAAACTGCTATTGTATTTGAAATTTTCTAAGAGAGTAAATCTTAAATATTACCATCACATGCACATACACAAAAAATGGTAACTGAGTGATGGAGCTGTCAATTAACTTGACAGTGGTAATAATTTCCCAATGTAGCCATGTAAAAAAATACCACATTGTACACATTAGGTAAATAAATAATATTTACTTCCTAATGATGCTTTAGGGAAGCTGGAATGAAACAGGAAAAATATGATAAGGGGGCCCTGTTTACAATCATTATCCCCCAGACTTCCTGCTTGATTGGTTCTTAAGCCACCATGAGTGGCTCCTGACTATGGGAACTTGGGGACTCTCTAGGCGGCTTTAGAGACCTCTAAAACTGTATTTTTCTCTCATGCCTGTCAATGAATTCACTAGGGGAACTCTTGAGTCTCTGTCTAGCATTGAGAGTCTATACTTCCTTTGCTCCATCCAGCACACCTCCATGTTGAAGTGACAACCAGATGACAGGTAACACACAAGCACTAGCAGAAGAAGGAGACAGATGATCCTCAGAACACGTTCTGTTCCAGTGATTTCATTTCCCTGCAATGGAATGATACCTGCAGATTTAATCATTTCCAGTGGCAAGTAGATGCATAAAAATACAAGACAAGGCAAGAGGAGTTTGGCGGCACTGAGGAGGTGCTTACGTGGAAGAGCTCTCTGAAAGCAGATGTTTAATCAGCGATTCTGGTAAGTGAGAAACATTGACCCCCATATGAATGTTTTTGAAAATTTAATCAAAGGCGTGTGGAGTTGGGGAAATGCATTCTTACCTTAATATATTTGTTCCTAATAGGAAAAATTACAATATTGCCTTCTGAAGATCCAGGGATATGGAATTCTGTTCCATATTGAGGACATGAATGGGACACTTAACCTGCTCTTCATGCCAAAGTCTCCAGGTTTCTTGACTCTAAGCATCCATGCATAACTTACTGAGCTTGCAGTAGGTGCCAGAAAGATTCAGAGAAAAATATATATTTATTGGACATTTTGTTTCAGTGCAAATAAATTGTTACAGTATCAAGAAGTCGGTAAAATAAAAATAAATTTACAAATAATGAAAGGGCTGGAGGTGGTGGAAAAATGGTTCGGCAGTTAAGTGTACTTGCTATTCTACTATACGGTTCTAGTTTGGTGCCCAACTCCTGTGTTGGGTGGCTCACTGTCACCAGTAACTCTAACTTCTAGGAACCCAAGGCCTTCCTCTGGCTTCTGTGGGCATCTACCCTCACACACCCACACCTACCCCCACACACACACACACACACACACACACACACACACACACAAATAAAAATAAATATTTAAAAAGCTCAACAAGAAAATTTTCTTATGGAGGTGTTGTCAATAGCAGGATTTCTGAATATTCGCAAGTGTGTGATCTCAGCTGCAGAGGTGATAAATTGCTGTGATTTCATAATTTTATGAATGCATGTAGATTCTACTTGATAGCTTAGATGTGAAAATTATTCTAATGAACTAAATTGTTAAAATTTCATCAACGGGGTCTATTTAAAATCATACTGGTATGTCTTTTGCCATATCAATGCATTGACCCAGGAATTCATTGTCAATGTAAAAGTGTCTTCATTCTGGTGGATTAAGTTTGGAAAGAAAAGGGCAGAGAATGAGCATGGGAAGTTTTGGTTAGAAGTCACTATGTGAGTCATGGAGCTTTTAGCTAGAGTGTGAAGCACAGGTGGACAAGCGGCTTGGGAGTGTGCTCAGCTTCTCTGCAACCTCAGTGAACACAATCACCACCTTCCTGAGCTCAAATTAAAGTCCCAGATGCAAGTTGTGCAATCCTGCTAAAAATGTATTTATTTAATTTATTTATTGTGTGTGTGTTTGTGTGTGTGTGTGTGTGTGTGTGTGTGTGCATGTGTGGATGTGCGTGTGGTGAATGTGCTTGTCAGTATGTCCACAGAGGTCAGGGAAAAACTTGTAGGAGTGGAAGTCAGAAGACACCATGTAGGAGCTGATTCTCTCCTATCACATATATGTACCAGGGATCAATCACAGGTGCTGTATCTTCGCAGCAAGTGTCCTTACTTGCTGAACCATCACTCTGACCTTGCCATTGCATTCTTTACCAGCAATCAAATGAAACCCATAGAGATTTGTTGGTTCTAATTCTTGCCAAATAAAAAAAAATGTTTTAGACAGCTGTTTCATGGCATACTTAGCCTATAATAATAAACTTCATACATTCAAGTGCACAAATTGATAAGCTGTGACACGTGCAGACAGTCATGAAACCTTTCCTACAATCATAGAATGAACATACTCATCACCTGCTTAAACTTCCTGCACTGTATGAGTCCTTTCTCATCTCATCTGGACCTCAACTACTGATCTGATTCTTGTCGTTACAGATTATTCTGCAGTTTAAACTTCTTGAGTAAAAAGAATCCAGTGGTTATACCAAATGCTGCCTGGCTTCTCTGCTCATGACTACTTTAACTTCTCTGTTGTCTGTGTGTATCTGCACTGTCCTGTTGTTCTGATTCCTTTTCATCGTTGAACTTTATTATTTGGTATCTTAGTTTTTTGCTGTTGCCGTTGCTGTGATTAAAAACACTCTGACAAAAGCAACATTGGAGGAAAGGGTTTACTTTTTAGATCACACTTCTTAATGTCAGGAAACTGAAGGCATCAGGAGCTTGAAGCAGCTGGTCATATCGAATTCAGAATTGTGAGAGATGGATGAATGCATGCATGGTGCTCAGGGCTCATATCCATTTATACCACTTAGGATCCCTTTCAGGGAGTGGAACCACATCAATGCAATCAGGACAATCCCCCACAAATATGCCCAGAGGCCCATCTCCCAGGTCATTCTAGATTCTGTCAAATTGACAGTTAACACTAACCATTACAGCTGGCAACACCACAATTTGTTTATTTAATCACATGTGGACAGACATTTAGAGTTTTCTGGGTTTTGGCTCTCCAAAATAAAGCTTTCTAAGAACATTAGTATAAAACTCTTTATGAACATAAGCATTATTTTCTCCAGAACAAACTGATAGTCAAGAATAGAATGGTTAGATCATATAGTATAGGGATGTGTTTGCTTAACTTTAATGGAAACAGAAACTGTCAACATTTTTCTGAAGTCACTGTTGCATAATTTCACATTGCCAACAGAGGCAAACCATAGTTTCATTTCATCCACATCTTCATCAACACTAGAAGGTTGCACTTACTTGGTTTTTCTTTTTGTCTTTTTAATTTTTACAAAAACTTTATTGAGAATTTCATACACACATAAAAGGTGTTTTGATCAAATCCATGCCTACTCTCTCCCTTCCAACACCTCCCACATCTCCCTATCACTTTTTTCTTTTTTTTTCTTCTTTATTTATTTTTATGGGGACTTTGGATACTCTAACATTCCCCCCTCTGAAGAGGTAACCCTAAAATCTTTTAAGGATTAGATACAAGCTCCCTAAATACTTTTGACATTTTTTTTTTTATCATGCCATCCTCAAGGGATTACCCAAATTGCCAATAGGGAATAGGGATACAGACTGCTCTGGCTTCTTCCATGCTGGACAGGGACACAGGGTGAGGCAATTGGAGTGCCTCTTCAGTGGGCCTATTGAAAAGACTCCTTAATTGCATAACTCTTGTCTCTAGGGGAAAATAAAGTCCTTGAATCATGAATAGGAGATGTGAAGGAGCAGTAAAGGCAAGAGTAATTAGCATTACAAGTTCTAGACAGGGAACTAGAAAAAAGTCTGAACAGGACAATTTTCAAATGTTCATATGCATTCTAATAAGCATACAGCATCTCTCTGTGGCTTTTGTTTGTGTTTTCCAGTGACTAATGTTGCGGTATATTTCTTATATGTTTAGTCGCCTTCAACATGCATATCTTCTTCAGCAACATATGTTTTGAATTTTTTAGTATGCTTCCTAATAATTTTGAAAAAAAATTTTTTTTGCAAAGTTCCTTACATATTCCATACGTAAGCACTTTATTAGATACAGGTTTTGTAAATAATGTCGTCAGGACTGTGAATTGTCTTCTGATTCTCTTTACATTGCCCAAACCATCTTCCTAGTTCACATAAGTACATTTGCCTCACTCTTCATTTGAAAATCCAGTTAATCACCCATTCATTCCTTGGTTGTGATTAAAAATCAGATTCTCTGTCTTAATATTTCTAAATTTTCCTGAAGCAATCTTCCAGGAAGGTGGTAGTTTTAGAGTTTTACACACATATACATCATTCATTTTTGTTGATTTTTAAATCTACATTGGTTAATTTGGGGAGAAATGAACTATTAACAATATCATTTCAATTTACTTGATTTTCTTTATTTTTTCTCCTTGGTAGCTCTCAGCAAAAGAATCTACTGCCTATATTCTCATACTTATCTGCTGTCCTAGTTTGTTCTTCATTGCTGGGACAAAACACTCTGACCAATACCAACTTGGGGAGGAAAGGGTTTATTCAGCTTACAACTCCCAGGTCGCAGTTCATCAGGGAGCCCAAGGTAGGAACTCAGGGCAGGAACCTGGAAGCAGGAGCTGGAGCACAGGCCATGGAGGAATGCTGCTTACTGGCTTGCTCCCTTGGCCCCTGCTCAGCCTGCTTTCTTAAGCAACACAGGCCCACCTGCCCAGGGGTGGCACCACCCACAGTGGGCTGGGTCCTCCCACATCACTAATCAAGAAGATGTCCCTCAGACATGGCCACAGGCCAGTCCAATAGAGGAAATTCTCCAACTGAGGCTCCCTCAACCCAGATGTGTCAAGTTGACACTAAAGTTATCCAGTGTGCCTGCCTAAGTCTTGATGCTTCTGAAGTTAATATTTCATGATTTAATTTCTGACTGTTCATTCCTGACATTCAAAAATAAAGTTGAATTTTTTTCATATTGATGTTAAAACTGCAGCTTTCTCTATTTCATTCAGTAGTTATAATAGCTTATGGGATGCACTGGACTTTGTAGTAATAAGGCCATCCTGGGTGGGAATAAAGAGCTCTTTCTAATATAGATGTTATTTATTTACTTTTTCTTGCTTTATTGCATTGGCTAGCATCTAAAACTATGATGTTGAATAGATGTGGTAAGAGCAGATATTCTCTTACTTCACCATTAATCATGCTTTCTGTGAGACTGTTTAGTTTAAATGCCTCTTTTTTTAAAAAAAAAAGATTTATTTATGTTAATTTTTGTTGCTTTTGTTTTTGGTGTCTTATCTATTGCCTTAGTCTGTTCAGGTTGCTGTAACAACATATTATAGACTGGGTAGCTTTTAGCAACATAGAATTATGTTTCATACTTCTGGACACTGGAAAATCCTAGCTCCTGACCCAACAGGTTTAGTGTCTGGTAAGGGCCCTGTTCTATGTAGAACATGCCCAAGAGGTGTGACAAATCTTTCTTGGTGTCTATTGTAAGACCACTAATGTTATGCTCTTGTGATCTAATCACTTCCAAAGAGCCCCACCTCCACATAGTCTCACCCTGGAACATTGTGTTTCAATATATTAATTTGAGGGATACAGACATTCCACCTGGACCACCCATGAAATCATTGCCAAAAACAATGTAAGATTTTCCACTGTATGCTCTTTGACTTTCTATAGTCTCATGCCTTACATATGTCTCATAAATCTATTTTGAATGACTTTTGTATAGAGTGTAAGACAAGTTAATATCCTGTTTATACATGCCATTGTTGAAGATAAAAATTTTGTCCTTGCACTACTCTCATTAAAGATCAGTTTAGCATGGAAAAAATATTTATTTTTAGTCATGTGTGTGTATGTGCCTGTGTGAGTTTTACCAAGTGGGTTCAAGGTGGTCACAGAAGCCAGATTTCCTGGACCTGAAGATACAAGTAGTTGTGAATCAGCTTATTTGTTTGCTGGGAGCCAAACCTGGCTTCTCTGGAAGAATAGTAAGTACTCTTAACCACTGAGCCATCTGTCTAGCCCCTAGGGTTGGGTTTTGTTTTTGTAAATGACTTTTATGAGGTTGTGGAAGTTCACGTCTCATCTAAGTTGGTTGACTGAATGATTTTATCAAAATTACATGTTGAATTTTGTCAAGTGTATTTTCCCACATTTGTTGGGATATAAATTTTTCTTTTTAATTTGTTAATATGAAGAATTGCACTGTTTTATTTTTTAATATTCCAGCAGATTCCTGAGAGATACCCACCTTGGTGGTGATATACTGTATTCATATGTTGAGTTCTGTATAGTAAATTGTATGTGAGGGTTTTACATTTATTTTTATGATGCATATTAATTTATTATTTTCTGTTTTGTTGTGTTTTTGTCTTGTTATTTATCAGAGTACTTCAGGTGCAATAAACTGAGTTATTGGTGTGTTCTCTCCTCTTTAACTTTATGGAAGATTGTGTGTTGAGTTGGTGATACTGTGAGTTTTACCTTTGGAAACAGAAACACACACACACGCACACACACATACACACACCACTTAATTTCAGTAATTCTTGCTATTATCATTTTCATTTTTATAAATGAGCATTATACATTTCAGACAAGTTAAATAACTTGCCTAAAGTAGACGATGGATCCAGGATATGAAAGAGAAGAACTGACTTCCGAAGTCACAATCTTAACATTGTACTGTTCTCCTTTCAATTATATAAAAATTTTCTAGGTCTGACTCTCCAGAGTTTTGTTTGTTTGTTTGTTCTTGTGATTTTTAAAGACAGTTTGATGCAACCCAAATTGACCTCCTACTCATTCTGTAGCCAAGGTTGCCTTGAACTCCTGATCATCTTGCCTCAGCCTCTTGAGAGTACTGGGATTGCAGGTGTGTATCACCACATCCAGCTTCTAGGATTTTAAAGAAAGAAGTACATTCTCCCAGAATGATGGAGTATTATAATAATGGATCAAAGACATTTTCCCTTGTTATTTTAGCTAACTGTTTATCTCCTTCCCAACAGTTTTCATTCACCATATGGAAATTAGGAATATCAGTTCTCAGGCTCCCAGTAGACATTAGCTCGAACATAACTACTTCTAAACTGACTATGCCTAAGTCACAATTCATTGGTAAAAAGACACTAAATGCTTCTGATTTGACTTTTTGCTACTTGATGAAATGCATTTTGGGGGAAAGAAATAACTGACAAGCTGATCTTAGAGGTTTTTGCATGTTTTCTCTTCTCAAGGCCGAAGACCCTTCACTTCCACTTCTAGGCTCACTGCTACCCATTAGTCAGTATAACTTCTTGGGAAAGATGGAAGGAAAATGGGAATAAGTACCATAGCACTCTATTTTTTTATTATATTTATTTATTTGTCTTTTTGAGACAGGGTCTCCTTGTAGCTCCAGCTGTCTTGGAACTCACTATGTAGACCAGGCTGGCCTTGAACTCACAGAGATCTGCCTGCCTCTGCCTCCCGAGTGCTGGGATTAAAGGCATGTGCCACTATGCGCTTTTATTTTATTTTTAAAATATATTTTAAAATATTTTTATTAATTCTTTGGAAACTTAATCCAGCATTTTTATCATATTTTCCCCCTCACCCAACTTGTCTCATATCTGCCCCAACTATCTACCTACACAACTTCATGTTCATTTTTCCCCCACTGAGTCCAATATGGGTTGACCAAACATTCTTGGATGTGGAACTAGAGTGTTGTTATCTAAGGGCCATACCCTTAATGAGCACTGGCCTTAAGTAGCTCTTATGTATGATGTCACAATTGATGTGAGTTCATATATAAAATTGCCTGCTGCCTGGAAAACAATGCTTCCTGGTAGTTGTCTACAACCCCAGGCTCTTATAATCTCTCTGCCTCCTCTTCTACAAAACTCCCTGAACCCTTGGAGTAGGGTATGCCAAGGATGTTCCATTTGGGAATGAGAACTCCACAATCTCTTATTCTGTGCATGTTGGCCAGTTGTAGGGCTCTGCGTTAATTGTGTTCTATTACAAGAGGAAGCGTCTCTGATGAAGGTTGAGAGCTGCACTAATCTATGGTTATATTGATTAGTCATTAGAAATCAGTTCACTGATTTCTAATTATTAGAAATTCCTAATGATTATTAGACATCATTAAAACCGTATCCACTCAGTAGAATGTTAGTCATAGGTTCTGCTCTAGGGCCCATCATCTATCTACCCATAGATTCTTGGTCTTGATAATGGTGCCAGGTATGGGTTCCATCTTATGGGAATGGCCTTAATTCAATAATAGGGTGGCTGATCACTCCTATAATGTTTGTGTCACTTTTACACTGGTGAGCATACCTTGTAGGCCAGTCATTATTGTATTTTGAAAGGTTTACAAGTGGGTAAGACTGATGATTACTTTTCTCCTCTGGTAGCATGCATAGCACTTCCCAACACTCAGAAAGCTATCTAGGAGGGGTGAAGCTTCTAGGTCAATACACATTTGATTTCTTCAAGTTTTATAATTCAAGTATTTGCTGTCTTCAGCAATTGGGTCTTATCATCAAGTTCTTGGGGGTAACCAAGAGCAATGGCAATAGCCTGTAATGTTTGAGGGGGGTTCCACCAACAGCTGTCTAATTGGACTTAAGCCATGTTGAGTGGGAGAGAATCGTGTGTGGTACTATAAACATAGCTAAGAACACACAGTTGGAGATGTCATAGACCCCACAGAATAATCTACTGCTCACACTTTCATAGACCAACCTGATTTCTAACTGTATTCTAAATATGTATCCTTACAGTCACAGACAAATATAGCTCTCACCACTTATTAAAGAAGTTTCATTTTGCAACACAAGGACTCTATTACAAAGTTCCACAACTGGTCAAACACAGAGAATAAGTGACTGTGAGGTGCCAAGTCCTATGTGATACATCTATAATGCAACATCTATACTTAAAACTAAAGGAACATCCTGGAAGAAGGGGTGGAAAGACTGTAAGAGTCAGAGAAACAAGACACCCACTGCTAGTTAATGCATTCTAGACATGACAGGGAAGCTACACCAGTGAGATCTCCACAGTATGGTGGCCTAACAAGATCTGCATAATGACAAAAGGTAATTTCTTAGGGTCCCAAATCAAGATGAAGAGGTACAGGCAATCAATAGATGCCGAGGGAGTTTTCTCTAGGGACTGGCTCCTAGAGAGGTTATCTGTTCCAAAGTGGGCAGCCTTAAACACAGGTACACAGGAACACCATGAAATGGACCCAGTGCATTTAATACACATATACACATATGTATATGTATATTTCTAATGTATTTTTATATATGTAACAAGAATAATCAAGGAAGAGTACACGAAATTTAGAGGAAGTGAGGGGCATGGGCAGTATTGAGAGGGGCTTGGAGGGATGGAAATGATGGAAATACAATACTCAAGTATGAAATTCTAAAACATATATTTAAAAATCAACAAAACAATATTTAAGAACCTGGAGAGATGGCTCAGTGTTTAAGAGCACTGGCTGTTCTTGTAGAAGACCCAGGTTTGAATCCCAGCACCCACATGGTCACAACAACTTTCCATAACTTTAGTTCCAGGGAATCTGGGGCCCTTTTCTCTCCTCTGCAGGCAATGCACAACACAGGTGCACTTACATACATGTAGGCATAATATTCACACACATAAAAACATTTTTAATTAAAAATATTTTATAGTAGCATAATAAAATCCTCTTTTTATGCAAAAAGGAAATAGAATAAATTGTTCTCAAAATAATCAGAATCAAGTTTTTTAAAAAATTTCCATTGCTCACCAATCTAGAGAATTTCACTGAGTACTGAAGAAAAGACTAGACCTGGTTTCTAAGGGTTAAATATGTATGTATTAGTTAGCTTTTCCCAAGAAACAGAAAAGATAAGATATATATGTGCAACTGAGCCAATACTCTATGTAGTAACTATCAAATGACATGAAAATATGAAGACATTTATTGCAAGGCATTAGCTTCATGATTACAAAGGTTAAGAAGTCCTATAATCTTCTGCTATGACTGGAGACTTTGGAAAATCAGTGGTGTAGTTCAGAGATTTAAGAGACAGAAAGTCTGCTCATGGTGCACCTTCGAGCCTGACAGCCTGTGAACCAGGAGCACCAGGACAGGAAAAGATGAAGCAGTCGATTCAACCATCCTCTGCTCTTTCTTTCTTTCTTTCTTTCTTTCTTTCTTTCTTTTCCTTTTTTTTTTTTTTTTAAATTCTGTTTAGGTTCTCAAAGGATTAGATGATACTGAACCCCATGTGCTATACTTTCTCCACCAATTTAAATGCTAATCATTCCTGAAAGTACCCTCCCAGACACACCTAGAAGTAATGTTTATTCAGCTGTCTGGATATAACATGCCCCATTCAATTTGACACATAAAATTATCCATCACAATGTGATTCTATGATGAAAAAATCATTGCCTATAAATAGAAAGTTAAAAACGGCCTTGAGCTATAAATTAAATCATATAAGATAAATTCAAAATAAATCATATATAGTAAAATGTAGTCCTCAAAATAAAATATCAAGCACTTAATACATTTTTAGATATGCCTTTTCCAAGATAGTGTAAAGCTTGCTTTTCTAGGGCTTCTTTGACTGACACCTATACATGCAGATTGCTCTTGAGCTCAGTGCGCTCAGCTGTTAAGAAATCAATCTGCATTTGTGGGTTCATGTGTACCCAAGTTCATCTTGCCTTGTAGTCTGCTCCTTCGAGGGTAAGATGAAACTGCTCCCTTCGAAGTGCTTAGAATAGGGCTTTAAGCACAAGAGCACTTCACGTACGGATATATTCTCTCACAATCTGTACGTTTTCTGTTTCTCTAATAGCCTGATGCTTCTTCGCTTTTGAGCAGTTCCTTTCCCAAGACTATTTAGTGTCATGATTTTTAGGAACCCGACGTTTGCAATTGCTTAAATACTTCCTGTCAATCCTCTAAGTTGTTCAAAAGATGAGTTGAACTTTGGGTGATATTATCTTCTGAAGAGTTTTAGTCTCATATAATACCATAACCCAAGAAAAATATGCCATGCCATTTCAGACAGATTTCAAACTTCCTGTTTATTCCCCCTCCAGTGTGCCAGCTCCTCTGCAGAATGAAATGTCTCCAAATCGCTGAGACTGTAATTTCCATGACAGTGTCGTCCATCTCCTTTCTTGCCTGTCCTTTCAATTTTATGAAGGTTACAGACATTCTTCCTGGGTGTTTGTCAAATTGTTTATCTAGTCTGGAACCAGCTACCCATGCTCTGCTCAGAATATTTTATGCAAATTCCTCTTTCCCTTGTTGCTGGGCACCTCAGAAAGCCCACAGTCACTAAGTCAGGAAGAGAAACATCCTTGATGGCTGTTTCATTTGCTTTTAACCATATTGACTCATGTCAGTGTCTGCTGCTTCCTGGTTGCTCTCAGAATTATACGCTGTGTCAACAGACTGGGGCATTTCCTGTTTGGTCATGAGTCGGCTGTGTTTTTCTGTCTCATTCCAGTTCAGTGCACACAATGGATCTGAGGTTCCACTTCACCAATATTCAAACCTGTTGTTCCCATAAGAAGGATACACATACCAGCGCCCTCTCCTTCCCTCTCTCCCTCTCCCTCCCCTTCTCTCCTTCCTTCCCTCCCTCCCCTCTCCTCCCTTCTTCCACACAAATCTCTCTCTCCCCCTCTAAAGGTTATTTTTTAAGAATTAAGTATTATTTCCCTACCTGAAAACATATACATATTTAAAGAAAAGGGAACTTACACAGTTATTGATTTGAGCTTCCAGGAAAGGCTGTGGAATGTGAGTGTGTATCCAGCAGATAAAGTAACATTCTTGCCTTTGAAGAAATTGAGGATTTTGTTGAGGAGAACAACATGGAGACCGTGGTGGTTAGTTTTAATTGTCAATTTGACACAACATAGCTAGAATCATCTGTGAAAACAGTTTGAATGAAGAATTGTCAAGATCAGGTTGGCATGTCTACGGGCTGTTGCCTTAGCGGCGAAATAGGAAGGCCCAGCCCATTGTGGGTGATACCGTTCCCGATTCATGGGGTCCTGAACAGGGGAAGAGAGGAGAAAGCTAGCTGAAATTCAGACTGCATTTAATCTCTCTTTGTCCTTGACTGTGGGTGCCATGGGACTAGCTGCTTGGGTTCTTTCCTTGACTTCCTAAAATTACGGGCTATAACTTGGAATTGTAAACAAAAAAGCTAAACAAAAACAAAAACCTTTTCCTCCCCTGTGTACCTTTTTGCCAGGATATTTGTTTTATCACAACAACAGAAATGTAACCAGAACGGAGACTAACTTTAAAAACAGAGTTTCTTAGGAGTGGAAATGGATACTTTTTAGAGTCTTTATGACTAGAAAGCATGGATTTGTGTTCTGGAGTCAGTGCAATTCTTCCATTTCTACAGGAGAGGTATTTAACTTCTTTTCTGAGAATAATTGTTCTCTTGCATTTGGGTAAATGTCATTACGGATTCTGACTAACAAAAGGGTGAAGCTACGGTACCATTCCTGAGCAACAAAAATACAAATTAAAATCTATTCATAAAATATGAAGAATTACCTCCATGCAGGTGGAACTGCCTTTCTGTGAAATATCCCAGTGAGAAAACTAGAGTTTGTCTTGCAGTGAGAATGAGATTGGTATTTTCTTCTTCTGTGCGGTATCAGTAACAGGGACTTAATGTACGGTTAGTTCAGATCAGATCAGTGTTGTTGGAGCCCTCAATGGTAGTGAGTCTCTCTCTCCCTCCCTCTCTCCCTCTCCATCTCCCTCTCCCTCCTTCACTCCTTCCCTCCCTCTCTCCCTCCTTCTCTCCCTCTCCCTCTCCCAATTTTAACTTCTTCTCTGGTCCTTTCTGCTATTTGTCATTTTTCACTTCTCACAGTTGTTAAAAAGCTTGGGGATATGCTCTGAGGAATTAGGGGGACAGAAATGTATTTTCATCAGGAATAAAACAGAATATGAAAACCAGAGTCATTATTAAATGGCAAGAGGTGATGACAGGAGCTGAGCAGAGTTGGCACCAGCCTGTTCTACAAGGTTATGAATGAAAACCTGTCTGAGTATGTACAACATGAAAACATACCTTCGAGATGTCCTGAGAAGTCAGGGAAGGCACCTCTGTGGAGGACTGTACTTCATGAACTCATGTGATCTTGGTTCTCAGATTAGTGTTATTTTAGAAATGAAAGAAACTCAACCATTTCAGAGGAAGGTCTACATCACATTTAGAACATATTACAACAAAATTACTTTTTGTTGTGTTTCTTGACTCTTAATAAAAGGATTATGCAAGGGAGTTTTAGAACACATTGGGCTGGAACTACAGAGCAGCTACGAGCAGTCATCAACAGGTAGAAACAGGCTAGCTTCTCAGGGCTGGCACCAGAAGACCAAGTCTTGGGCCTACCTCAAAATGAAGAAGTTGAATCTCATACTCAAGTTGTTTCCCTACAAGTAACCTGCTCCCAGCAAGAACTTTGATACCTCTCTGCAGGAAAGAACTGTAATTTCAGCCCTCAGATTTTCCAGACTATAATCAGTGACATCTCTACACATAATAAAAATATTTAAAGCATAAAGAAATAAGATATCAAGAGTAAAACACTAGTAAAACAATAAGCGGTACTCATGGGACCATAAAACTGAAGATGTTGCCATTATCAGATATCTATTATTAAATATCAAATGCTTAAAAAGCATAAAATTTAGGAAAACAGGAAACAAGAAGCTACAAACCTTTAAATATATCGAGAATAAGTTTTGGAAGTGAAAATATAATTTCAAGAGATCCTTAGTAGATGGTCTAAAAAGCAGACTAAAACTGACTGGTTGGTGTAGATTTCTCTAGCAGAAGAAAAAATATTTAAAATGTATAGACTAGATGGCAAAACATGTATAAGATCAACACACATGAAATTTCAGAGTGAAAGAACAGGATAGGTTAGAAGAATGAAGAAGACGCAACATAAAGATAGCGTGTCAGAAATTTCTAGACCTGCTAAAAGCCTGGAATCCATGGCTAACAGAAAGTACAAGGTATATGCATATACCTGTGTAAATGTGTGTGTGTCTGTGTGTATCAAGACTGCAGAATGAAAGGCAGAAACAGAAAAAGATCCAGAGACAAAAAGTGTATCAATATTTAAAGACATGAGAAACTGACAACTTTCTCAACAATTTTGGAAAATTTTCGGGGCACATCTGCATAACTTCTTCCTGGTCCACTCTTTTTCATATGCAAATTCAGTCAAATATGTGTTGAATTTTTCACCCAGTCTCCAGGAATCTTAAGCTACTGTGTTTTGCTATACCTCTTTGTCTCTGGCTACATTCTGAATATCTTCTCATGTAGCTGCCAGTTCATTAATTTTCTTTTCATCTGTATCCAGTCTGTTCTTAGACCTATTGATTAAGTTTTATTAAATTCCAGCTTGAGTCTTTCTCACTTATATGTGGATATTTTTATAACCTCACTTTCGAAAGCTCATACTTCTAAACAGACTGAGTACACTTATGACCTAAGCAATTTTAACATTTGAAGATTTGAGGTTCCGTTTTTATGTTAATTTTTGTTTACAGTGTTACATTTGGAATGATTGTGTATGTTTGTATGCAAAATTCTTAGAAGTAAAAAATGAAATTAAATCTGAAGAAGAAAGCAGAGAATCAAAATGCACAGTAGTGAGAACACAGGCGTTACCTGTGCGTAAGTCCCAGCGTGTGGCCCCAAATATTCAAAGCTCTTTTTAAAATTTAAAATTTAATTTTGTATGTATGAGTGTTTGGCCTACATGTATGTAAGTGCACCTATGTGGCAATGGCTGTGGAGGCCAGAAGAAGGCATAAAATCCCCTGGAACTGGAGTAACGGATGATTGTTAGCTGCCTTGTGGGTGCTGGGAACCGAACCTGGGTTCTCTGTAAGAGCAGCCAGTGTTCCAACTACTGACCATCTCTCCAGCACCTCAAAGCTCTTGTCTTCCACTTATTCATTACTAAAGTTCAAGACAATAATCTTAAGATTCCCATAGGAGCAGGCTTGTTTCTTTTGAGTTCATACAAACAACATAGACCACCAGAGTTTTAGTTTGGCATGGAAGGTTTATGTTCCTTTTAGTTTCCTCATATTGAACAGGTGCTCAGATTAGAATTTATGTCCAGTTCCCAGCTCCTACATAGCCAAAAGACTAAATTATAGCTCATCCAGTTTGATAATTTTTCAACTCTCATTAACAGTCATGTAATTAGTTACTTCTTATATTGCTGTGACCAAATACCAGACAGAATGAATTAAAAGGAGGAAGGATTTGAATTGGCTCACAGTTCAGAGATAAGGTCCATCATGTTGAGTAATAAATACAAAAAAATATTTAGAAAAATTGCAAAAAGGAAGAGTTTCCAGATTTAGAATAAAATATAAAATTTTAATAATTGAAACAGAATGCTAATTTCACATCAATAAATAATCAATGAGAGAGAATATGCAGAAGGGATCTATAAGCAGTCTATAGTGCACAAGGCCTGTCAGTATTTTTTGACATTAAAAGAAGCATCTCAAATCAGTGGAGCAAGGTTGAAACTTCTCCCGAACTTTTGAAACAGATCTTGTACAGAAATATAATATCACACATAAGAATAATCTCCAAATGATCAGATCTTAACTGATGAAGTTAAACTATACAAAAATTCTAAATAATCAGTGAATTCTTTCATAATTTGAGTGTTGTGATAGTCATACTAAGTGGGACTTAAAATTTGACTGCAGCTCAAGTAAAGACTGATAAATTCAGCTATATAAAAATAAATATCTTTCTCCTGGCTGAAAAGACTCCATAAATAATGTCAGAAATGAAATTTTAAACTGGAAATAGATATAGAGCTAATAACTATTATACCATACATATTAAAGATTCATATACTCATATGTGTACAAGAGTCTGTGTGTGTGTGTGTGTGTGTGTGTGTGTGTGTGTGTGAATCTTGGTCCTGGTGAGCAAATTTCAGTAGGATTTTCTGTTGGATTTTGTCTGATTTTGAATATAAAACATATTTGATTGTCTACATTTCTTATGTTTTCAAAACAAGAGGTGATTCCTGTTAATATCTATTTTTATTATTTTTATTACTTTTTTGAGAACTTATAAATTTATTTTGATTGTATTTAGACTCCTTCCCCTGTCTCCACTCTTACCTTACTACACCATCCCAATTTCATGTTCTCTATTATTATTATTATTATTATTATTATTATTATTATTATTTTAAAGCCTGTCAATTATAATTTGTGTCTTCAAAAGGCCTTCTTTTGGGTCCATCCTCTAGAGTGTGGTCAACCTACCTGCCTCCACACCCTTAAAGAAAACTGACTCTCCCCATCCCAGCAGCTATCACTTTTTCCTCAGCTAGTTGGGACTTTGTTCCCCCCTCCCCCACTCTGTGTGTGGGTTTAGCCCAGCTTTAGCTTGCATAAGTTTTGTGCGCACAGTTTCTTTGATGTTGTCCACAAACTCTGGCTCTCTAAGATCTTTCCGTTCCCTCTTCTGCAATGATTGCTGAGCCTTGGGAGATGAGGATGTGAAACAGCTGTCCCATTTAAGGCTGAGCATTCTGCAGTTTCTCATTTTCTGTATGCTGACCAGTTGTGGGTCTCTGCCTCAATTTCCATCAACTGCAAGAAGTTTCTTTGATGGGTATAATATTAAGTCATTAAGAGATGGTTTAATACTGTTTACATTTATCAGGATTACAGTAGAACATTCTCCCCTGTGGCCTTTGATCTGCCTAGTCATAGGTTATTGGTCCTGATAACAGTTCCAGGAACTGGCTCCATCTTGTGTGCCTTTAGTCCAAACAGAAAGTGGTTGGTTACTCCCTTCACATTCTTACCACTACCGTCAGTGGGCATATCTTACCAAACATGATACTGTGTACCTTTCAGGGTTGAAAACTAGGAAAGTTGAAGATTTATCTTCTTTACTGATAGCATACACAACACCTTCCAGCACTATGAAATCTAGCCAGCAGAGATGAGGCTCCGAAGTCAGCACCAGTTTGAATTCTCCATATTTGTTCTATAGCTCATATAGTGTCCTCAGATGGGTTTTACCATCCGTAGAGTAGAATTTGTATCTCCAATTGTCCTTCAGTGTGGGTTCACTGGAGCCTGGTTAACCTACCAAGAGCCCATCCTTGAAAAAGACTGTCTTTGCCCTTCCCAGGAGCATCTGCTGCCACAATTTCCTTAGGTGGGGTTGAAATTTCTTGCCCCCTTTCCTCATGTCTATGTTGGGATGTTTTTTCCTGGTTTGAACCTACATGGAACTTTTGCATGCTGTCACTGTTGCTGTGAGTTCATACCAGTAACTGACAAGCTGTCTGGAAAACTCCTCTATTTCATTATGGTCATTCACCACCCCTGGCTCTTACAGTCTTTCAGTCCAATCTTCCACAATGATCCCTGAGCCTTGGGGAGCAGGCAGAAGTTTGATACAGATGTTCTATTCAGGGATAAGTGCTCTTTACACATTGGCCAGTTGTGGGTTTCTGTGTTAATTATCATCTATTGTATAAGGAAACTTCTCTGGTGAGAGTTGAGAGATGCAATAATCTATAGAGATAATAATAATGGAACATGGATGCACTTACACACATGCAGGCACTCATACACCTAAAATAAAAATAATAAATAATAAATAAGTCATTAAGAGTCAGTTTAATAGGATAAGTATTTAGTAAAAAACTCTTACTGGGTTCTCCCCTATGTCCTGTGACATGTTTAGCCTCTGGTCCCTGAGCCTGATATCAATGTCAGGTATAGGCAATATCTTAGGAAGTGGACCTTAAATCTAATTAAAGAGTGGTTGGTTACTCCTATAATATTGTGACACTATTACGCCAGACCAGTGGTTATTTTAGTTCACAAGCGCCACAGCTGGGTGAGGTTGATGATTATTTTCTCCTTCTGGTAGCTTGCATAGCACCCTCCAACATTACTAATGCTAACCAATAGAGATGAGGCTCTGAAGGAAGTACCACCTTGATTTCTCTTTGTTCTACAGTTCATCTATGTAGTGTCTTTCTTAATAGCTGAATAACATTTCATTGTGTAAATGTACCATTCTTTCGAAAAAATATTTTATTGTGTTTTCATGACTTTCATGCAATATAGTTATGACATTTTGTCCACTCCCATATCCACATATCCACACCTTCCCTCACTGCCCCTGCCCAATTTAATATATATATATATATATATATATATATATATATATATATATATATATATATATATATATATATATATATATATATATATATATATATATATATATATATATAAATAATCACAGCCTATAGTGTCTGATTTGTATAATCAAATGCCCTCAGTGTAGGTCCCTCCACTGGGCCCACCAAGAGTCCCATCCTTGTAAGACACTGTCTTTCTCCATCCCAGAAGTCATCAATTGCCAACTGTTCCTTAGGTTTGGTTGGGATACAAAACAAATTATTTGGCTAAATTTGTTTCTTTATTTCAAAAGTGATTAGACAGATAAAGTAAAATACCACCCTATAATTGGTATTTTGTTCATATCATAAATTTCTGAACTCTTTAACAGAAACTGAATAGTAATCCATTTAATTCACTAACTACTTCCTAATTATTGTTTCCATGTTCATAAGAAATTAAAGCAGAGATATAAATTAAGGAATCAAAATTAATAGCACTATCACATGGAATAGTATGCTGAATGAGGGGCTGTTTTATTATTTTGTGGTCCTGCTCCAACTTCCCTTTCTTTCTTTACTTCCGAGTCCACCATCCATTCACAAACCTAATGTCTAGCCTACTAAGTTATTAGACAACCCAGAGGAACCAATAATGCATCTCACTTGAGCAATTTCTGTGATCGTAGCAATAGCTAGTCTGTATGGATAAAGCTCTAAGTGCTCACTTTTGAAAAGCTCTCCTTTACCCTGTGCCCAGCTGAGGCTGCCCATTCCTCCAGTGTGGCTTCTCTCCTTCCTCTACTTTTCAGAGGGCCTCACTCCTGCCATTAAATTCCAGTCTGGAATTTAATCATTTGCAGGACTTCTGCTGAATACCTAGCCCAGGGCACAATGCTTGATACAAGCAATCACTTTATACATGCTGCTTTAACCATAATCATAAACATTTGATCAGTGTTCTAAATCTGTGACACCCTTTCATGCATGTACCTTAAAAGTCCATGAGGATAAACTCAGAAATTTTAAAAAGGGTTATCTTATAGCTGGTTCCACATGCAACTCCTTTTCAACTTTCAGAACCAGATGGAAGGCTGTTGCTTCCATGCATCTGAGTCTCACTACGCTCTGCCTTCCTTACACAAAGCAGCACTGTGTTTCTGAAAAACTGAGTTTGAAAAGGAAGTTCAGTGAACCTTAAGTGTCAATACTAATATCAAACTCATCAACATGGCTGCTGTGTAGAACCACCTGGTGTCATACATATGTTATCCCATCTCCTCCCCTTCAAAGGCTCATACATGCTCATAAAGCTGAGACTGAGGAAGGTTAAGAAACCTGCCTAAGCAGTTAGGAAGCTGGAGAACAAGGGAGCAGGTCTTTGCTTTCTTGTTTCCAAGCCCACATTTTCAAAGCATTACAGGGTCTCCTGAATTGTAAAATGCAACTTTAGTGGCTTTATTATAAGTTATAAATACATCTCATGGATTATAATTTGCTTGTGTTTAAAAGTAAGAAAATATATTTCACAGATTATTGTTATTTTTGATGCATGTGGGAAGGAGACATGGCTTAGTAGTTAAGAGCACTGACTGATCTTGCAGAGTATCTGGGTTCATTTCCTAGCACCCACATGGTGGAAATCTGACGGTCCAAAAGCAGTCTCTCCAACAGACATCAAACTCTCAGCACAGACACTGGACATAGCATTCTTGTATTATAAATAATCTCTGAGGACAGGGAATGAGTGTTTATCTTAATCATTTTTTAGAAAAGTTCCATTTGAAAATAAAATGTGCTTGGAGTTTTTGGAGGAAAGAGAAAGGAAAGCAAAAGGAAAAGACAGATTGATGAATATCAGGAAGTGGGTACCAAATACTGAATGCACAGATATGTTCTTAATGTGCTTTGCATTTAATGGTCACGTTCTATATGCATTCATTCTCACTGTCCTCAGTTTGCACAGGAGGCTGCTGAGACATCATGACCTTGACTTAGAGCTAGACTTGGAGTTTGACCTAAACTCTCTGGCCTCAGCATCTAGATGTCACTCTTCTATTTTCTATTCTCATGTTCAAAACTCATTTAAAGTTAGTTCAAGTCTGCCTAAACCATGAAAACTTGTATGTTTCCAATTATCTTAGGTAGATTTTATTGAATTTTTTTGTCAGCACATGACACACATCTAAATAATCCCATTGATGATTAAATATCACTGAGTGATTACTGCACTCTTTACTCTTAAAAATGCGAATACTACTCCATGTTAAAAATATGTGATGCTTAAAGAATTAATTACTTAAGCTGTCCATCACGCACAATGTCAGTCGTTGTCCTTGGGGTGTGACATCATCTTTGCCACCTCCACTACACACAGGATTATACTTTCAATACAGTAAGTCTTTAAGAGGCCAAGGAAAGAGTGCTGAGACCTCATGATCTCATTTCAACACATATGCCAGCGAGCGATAAAAACCAGAGACGTGAAATAGAGAACTATCAGTTGATAAAGAAATAAAATTGTCTTTAAATGCTATGTCTTTCAAAGTGTTCCAGGACGCATCTGTGTCTGCAAAGACAGCCTTCTCTTCTTTAAAGACAGGGTCAGTCAAGGGCAGTCAGTCATTTATCTCTGAGGTGGCAGAAGTCTATAACTTAAGAACACCCCACTTGAAAATGACAGTCATCTGGAGGCCCTTTTATGATATCTCTTGCTTTCCAGCTGATAATAGAACAGAACTTGGTAAGGGCCACTCTGTGCCATGAATCAAAACGTACTTCACAAAAGTCATTTCCTATTGATGTTGATGTGCCTGTTCCTCATTTATATTGATCAGTGGACATTTGTTTGCCAAGATAAAACTAAAAAAGATTGCCTGGATGCCCTGTGACATTTTCAAAGGGGAAATACGTTTTATTCAGCATTCTGTATATGACTGGGTTACAGCAAGAGGAGATTGCAAATCTTCCGTTGTACAGAAGTCTGGGATGCAGTGAAGAAGATAGTGCTTGGGGTCGCTTCTTACTCCCAGGGGCCATTTTCACAATGTTGGAGTGTGTATCATTTTTTAAAATGAGACAGGGAGCATTTGTACAGTTCAATTCAGTTAGGTTATAGGATCTGGATGTTTGTAACCACACAATGCCACTTATCACTTATTGAGAATAGGCTAAATCTAAAAAATCCTGATGCTCTGCAACTTTCATAGATGAAACAAAGACTGGGGATACACCCTGAATTAAAAGTCTTAATGCAGATAAGGATGGGGACTTGAGTGCATCTCTGCTATCCATACTGGAATGTTGCCTGACTTGATCTAGTTGAGGAACTCTTGGTACTTGATGACTCCTAGGGGAGAGTTCTCTTCAGGGGTGTGGTTCCTGGTCAGCTGTCTATGCTCCAATGGATAGTCCCCACCCATATACATACAAGAAGGACTAATTGGACTCAGTGGGTTATAAAAGGACATGAAATATATGAAGTTGAGAGGAGAATATGGCTAAAGTACATTGTATACATCTGTGAAATTCTTGAAGAACGTTGTCAATGCAATACTATTGTGCACACACACACACACACACACACACATACAACTGTATGCAAGATAAACAGGCAATGGTTGATTACATGTACAGTGTCTCTTTACAGCAGAGTAAAATGGTTGAAGGTTGATTTATAATTTATAGATTTGGGCAAAGTACGTCTTTACATTCAGTTCATTAAAAACAGCCATAGAGGAAAATGTAGGAACCGGATTACTTTTATGTCGCACATAAAACATTGATGATCAGGACAGCAGTTATGTGATAACAAAAGTTATCTGTGAGTAGTTTATCAAAATCAAGTATATGCTTTAATTACAAAGAGGCTACTTTAAGACAGAAGCTGGGAGTCATGGATTACTACCTTCAGAAAGGAAGGCTTAAAACAAAATGCCCATTAAACAACAGTTACTGTATTTTATCTTGACAATGAAATGTTCAAGGCCATTGAGAAATTGACCTTCCATGATAACACTGTGGGATAACATTTTCCTCCATTGATCTTGGTGATACTTGGGTCACATAGAAGTCCTTTCTGGCCACCTGAAGAGGTAGCTATCAACCTCAATCACCACATTGAAAAGAAGATGCTATTTTGAAGGTCACTCATAATTTTCTGATTATAAAAATGTATGACCTTTCCTTGATTTTTCACCATTTCTCTATTTCCTTAGCTTCTGTATATAGAGGTAACCTTTTATCCAAAATGCCTTTGCTATTATTTTATGTTCCATGACAATATGTGTTTGAGTTTTTGTTGATATTAAAGCAATTGTGCCTCTTTCCTCCTCCTTGTCCCTTCTCAATTGAAACAGGGATTTTAGTCAGCAGCTTCCTCTATTCATTTTGCAAGACCTCATATTAAGTTCCCTGGAGTACATACCTACCTGTGACATCTGTGCTTAGCCAAAAGTGGCTTTTAAGAAATTCCAGAAGGGGCTGGAGAGATGGTTCACAGTTAAGAGCACTGGCTGCTCTTGCAGAGGACCCAGATTCAGTTCCTAGCACCTACATGGCAGCTAACAACCATGTGTAACTTCAGTTCCAGGGGATTTGATACCCTTTTCTGACCTCCCTGGGCGTTGCATGACATAGTGCACTTACATACATGCAAGCAATAAATTCATACACATAAAAATAAAAATTAATAAATCAATAAATGAAAAGAAATTCTGGAAAAGCCAACATGTTGAGCTCAAGTAGATCTACATTTCTAGGCAATGACAAGATTTTAGAATATTGAAGCAAGATGGTTCGTTGATTGTGTGTGTGTGTGTGTGTGTGTGTGTGTGTGTTTGTAGAGCAAGGTCTGAAGACAATAGCAAAAGTGTAGTAATGTTAAGTCTAAATAGTTATAGTGAAGGAGGATTGGACAGATTCGAATTCTATTCTATAATAATACCACACCTATACCATCGGCCTGAAAAATAATGAAATTTCCAAATATTTTCCTTGATCTCACATTTGATATTAAATTGGAGATATTGCAACCAACTTATCTTACACCCATCACTGGAGTCTGTTCACAGCACCACAACTGCAGAAAGGGCAACACATTACACCATGTTTGGATCGATATCTCATATCTCAGACAAAATTATTGGGCTAGTGATGACACTATATATTAAGCTGTCTTCAGATCATTATCTTTGTTTTATGTACTTCTTGAATAGCTAAAACATAATCTTGTTTAAGTATTCTAACATCCGGTCTTTCCCAGATGCTAGAGTTCAACTTATGTGACGTGTTAAGCTTTTTTGAACATTTTGTACTACTTAATTATGATAAGATGTTCTACAGAATGACCTTCTATCTTATAATACTTTTGATAACATTATTTAGTAGTCCTCATTATGAGTATAACACTTGAATTTCATCATTTTTACCAGTTATTCATAATGATAAATCTATACATTCATTCACTCATTCATTATAATTTGTTACCTAGTTTCTTCCAGTCAGGTATCATACTAGGCATTGAAGATAGAAACCCAACAAAGAATATTCCATCTGTCAAGAGGCTTTGATTTCAGTGGATGGAAGATCAAGTACATTAATAGAGTACAGTGTGATTAAGGACTAATGATAGGTGAGACCAGAGACGTGAGCGGTATTCTCTAAATGAATGGGGCAATAGAAGGGTTGGATGTCCTTTCCAGATGAAGAGATGTTAGAACTGATCTTGGAAGATTATTAGAGTTTAATAGAAGTAAGGAGAGTTAAGGTTGCCAGTGCATTTTGTGTGAAGACCAGGGCATGCCCAAGTCCATTGAAACATAAAACACGTGGTCACAGGTTGTGAATGGTAGAAGCCTAAAACATTTGTTGAAAGTTTGTAGATGAGTGCAGACAGAAAGTTTAACTGCACTCTGAATTACCTCATGCTTGGCAGCTGTACTTAAGGAATTAGAGCATTATTCTGTCAGCTGCTGGCAAGTGTTGTCTGATTTTAAATGGATCAGCACCAGACTGAGGAAGACCACTTCAGTAGAAATGTGGAGAGTGGGTTGGAAGCAGGCAGAGCTGAAGGGAGAGGAAACCACTCGGGGAACAAGATAACAAATGAAGAAAATTATGCTGGGGGCTGGAATTCAGAATTTGATAGCACAAGGGAGTAAAACCACTGGCACACTGGAGAAACATGCCTGTCAGAATTACGGGCACTGCTGCGTAACTGGATTTGGAGGTTGATCAAGAGGAGGAGAAGAGAATTCTTGATGAATTCCAGATTTCTGATATTTATGATAGGATGTGTGATGAGTTTTTAAATTAAAATAAGGCATAGAATAGGAGAAACAGGTTTGAGAGGTACGTTGATGAATGAAGTTGTGTATCTGAGGGAACAGAAATGACTGTGGAGTGTGAAAATGGGTCTCTGGAAACTCATGAAGTTTTAAAGATCAACAGAAAAGTTTGACAATGGAGACAAAGTGATAAGCCTTTAAAACCCCTGGTAGCCCAAGGCATAGATAAGTAGACACAAGGAACTGATAGAGACCATGATGGAAGACAGAGGATCTTTAAGGGTAATTCAAAATAAACAAGTCATGACAGACAAGGAGAGGAAGGAAAGGACAGACTGGGAAAAAAGAAAGAGAATAGAAAGATGTAGAAATAGATTTTTCCCTTATAGTAGAATGCCAACTAATGAGTATAGGAAAAATGAAACAATTTCTCGCTAAAAATAGGTGGAAAAGTTTGAGAACTAGGATATTACAGTCTCAAAGTAATGCTTAGCACTTTACTTACTAATTGCACAGTAAAAGTTTTTTATACTAGTCAAAACTAGAAGTCACTGTCTGT
>NW_008351346.1:1134097-1156276 GCF_000622305.1 Nannospalax galili | reverse complement strand
ATTTTTCCCTTATAGTAGAGTGCCAACTAATGAGTATAGGAAAAATGAAACAATTTCTCGCTAAAAATAGGTGGAAAAAGTTTGAGAACTAGGATATTACAGTCTCAAAGTAATGCTTAGCACTTTACTTACTAATTGCACAGTAAAAGTTTTTTATACTAGTCAAAACTAGAAGTCACTGTCTTAAGCATATAGTCAACATTTGAAACAGCTGTTATCAGCATAAACATCATAATATATGTAATAAGATGAAATGAAATGTATACCATATGCTCCTATAGTGCAGTATGCAGAAATGTATAAATGAATCTACCCAAAGAATCCTCCAAGGGCCAGTGAGATGGCTCAGCAGGTAAAGGCACTTTCCATCAAAATTGATGACCTGAGATTGATCTCCAGGATCTACATGACAGAAGGAGAGAGTCCACTCCCACAAGCTGTTTGTGACATTCACACATGTGCAAATACATATACACACATAAATAAATGTAATAAAAAATTTGAAATCCTTCAGGAAAAAACTCAGTGGAGCATTTCACAGAATATTGGGCTAATAATTTTTAAATCTAAAGGTCAATAAGAATGAAAGACTGAGGAACCATTCTATATAAAAGGAACCTTATTCAAGGGTTGAATTCTGGTCCTGAAAAATATAGCTTGAGAGGCAACAATTTAGGAAACTAAAATATAGAAAATGACCTAGAAAATACATGAGTTTAAGTTCTCCTCATCTTCATAATATATCTATGTTTATATAGTATGATGTTTGTGATATTAGGAAATACACACTAAAATATTTAGAGACAAGAAAGATAGCGTTTCCAATCCACTTAGAAATTATTCAGAAAAAAATAAAATGATGAACAGGTGATATAAACAATGATAAATCAATTTCCCCATAATGTAGTTTATGAATTTCTGTAAACTATCTACAGAAGTTCATTGTGCTGATCTTACAATATCATGTAGATAAAACAGCAAAATGAGTGGGTTAAAATATTTTTATTTAGTTTAATGACATGCCTTTTTGGTTGTCCTTCCCACTTTTCCTAGCCTGATCTCATCTCATAACACATCTCTTGTATGCTGTTACATCCTCTGTCTATCTTGTGAAGAGTGAGGTCATATGGGAGTGGGATCAAGAGGGAGGGCTTTACAGCTTGATCATCTGGTGTGGCTTTGCGACCTTGGACAAAACACTTGATATCTCAGATCACTGTTGTTGCTTAATCTCCGATGCAGGAGAAGTAAGAGTGCCTGTGAATTATTATGAGGATCTTAAGGAATTGCCTATAAGCATTCATCAATTAAGGTCTTTGGTGGTACTTTGTATATTTTATTCTTTAAATTTTTTCTTTCCCCTCATTCTTCCTTCTTCCTTGCTTTTCCTTTCTTTCTTAAACAACTGACTTCAAGAGACAGCAAACTGGTAGGACGCATGCTGTTTACATTTAATTCATGTCACGTAATACAGTGCTGATCCTTTATAGTCCCGTATTGTTCTATGACCTATTGCCTCCTTTTCACATTTCGTTTTGATAATGGAGTTGTCCAAGGAGTTAAATACTCTGATAGAGCTAAATGAATTTCTTATTCATTAGGTTCAAAATGTTTCTCTTACTATCTAAATAATGTATAAAATGCCTCATTTTGTTAATGTAATTTTCAATTCTGTAGAAATCAGTAGTTTGACTGAGCCAGGATAATATGTATAAAAGACTATTCCTCAATAACACCAAAAATTAAATGGTTTCTGCATTGGATTCTTCCCTCTGTCAACAAGGAAATGCAGGTGACTTTCTGTACATTTGCTGTATTAGTTACTTTCCTCATTGCTATGACCAAAATGCCTGACATAAACAATTTGAGGGGAAGATTTAATTTGACTCATGGTTTAGTGGAGCATAGTCCATCTTGGTAGAAAGGCATGGTGGAGTTCAAGATGGCAGGAGCAAATGGTTGAACCTCATCACATCATCATGGATTAGGAAGCAGACAGTGCTGACATTCATCTGTCTTTCTCCTCTTTCCTTCTGTTCAGCCTGTTACTTCAGCCCATGGGATAATGTTACCTAGGTTCACAGTGGTTCCTAGCTCTTCAGCTAACCCTCTGCAAATGCCCTCTAAGACATGTTAAGGGTTGTATATCCTAGGTAATTCCAAATTCAGACAATTAAACAACAAAGATGAACCATCAGAAGTCCACCCATTGTCAAACTGACACACAAATATTTGACTTTGTGTGTGTATGTATGTGTGGGTGCATGTTTGTGTGGGCAAAAGTGTGTATGTAGGTATACAGGTATGTGTTTGTGCATGTATGTGTAGGTCAGAGATCAGCTTCAGGTAATATCATTCCTCAGGGTCACCCACTTTAGTTTTATTTAGTTTTTTTTTTTATTCATTTTTGTTTTTTTGAAACAGGCTCTGTTATTGGTTTGTAGCTCTCCAAGTGTCATTGGCTGACTGGACAATGAACCCCAGGGATAAGTGTGTGCCAGTAGATCTGAGTTTTTTCCATGGGTTCTAGAGATTGAACTTAGATTCTCATGCTTGAATGGCAAGCATGCTACTGACTGAGCTATTTTCTCAGCCCAAACATGTGTTTAAGCCACCCTTGGTCCTCAAAGGTTCAGAGCAACCTCAAAATGTAAAATACATTTACTTTATGTATAATAATCCCAAAGTTTTAACAGTTCTAACATTGTTCAAAAGCTCAAAGTTCAAGATCTCTTCTAAGACATAAAGCAATCTCCTAATTATGAGTCTCTATAAAATAAAGTCATATATATATGTATATATGCACCCAGAAAACACTTGCATTTTAAAATGGAGGATTGGAAACACAATAATAAAAGATTAAGCCAAAGAAAGACTAAAACTTCACAGGGTAAGCACAAACTCCTATAGCTCTTGCACCTGGAGCTCTTGGTGGCATCACCTGGACTCCAGCAGCCTTGAGTAGTTGTACTTCTGAACTTGTACTGCCGGCTTCACCTGCAGCTTATTGTTTGGGTGAGCACTTCTCCATACCAGCAGTATGCTTTGCAAATTATCCATGATCTTGGCATTTTCGACAAGCACTACATATATAGTTTCCACTGCAACTTAGGTTTCACCTTTACAGCATCATACTATAGCCCTTCAGAACCTTCTTACAGGGAATCCACCCCTTCCACACATTCCCTGGTCAGAAGTTTTCTGGAAACTTGGTGTAAGATTCTATGACCCCATAACTCTTGCACATTGTATGAGTACAAGAACAGCACCATGCACAGGACACTGCAAAGTTCTACTGCTAGCTTGGGATACAGTCTAGTCCCTTCTCCCAAAGTTGTAGTGGCCTCTGTATACCTTGGTAGCCAGGCCTGGGAAAACAGTACTGTGGGATGTTGTCTTCAAGCAGGAAATTCCTTCACTGGCATTCTTATTTCAGCATCTCCTCTTTTAAACTAATTTGAATTTTTATGAGTTAGTGCTTTTGATACTGGGGTCTTCACCTCATGGAACGTTTCAATTGATTCAGTGAAAAGTATGAAACATCTTAAGTTTGCTAATGTATTTAACAATTAAAGATGGTATGTCTATACCTGTTTTGCATATAAATTGCCTTATGCTTCTTTCCTCTCAGACTGAACAGTTTTCAACTTTCTGATTTACTTGCTGGTCTTTCTCACTCTAAACTTGGATAATATCCGTCAGCAGTAACTGTGGCACCTCCTGAATGCTATGCTGCCTTGAAATTTCTATCCTCAAGCACAGCAATCTTTCCTTTTGAATTCAGCACCACTTAGCTCTCAGGATGTGGGCAGTTTGCAGCCAGATTCTTTGTGTTCCTCTGAAATCTGATAAGCTTGTCTTCACTGTCTGAATTTCTCTCAGCATTCTGATATTTCACCGCTCGATTAGAATATCTAGCATCCCATTATGCTTTGCTTGTAGCATTCTGGTACTTCCATAGCCCATAGTTCCAATCTCTCCTAAATTATTCCAAGAAACCAGTTCTAAAAGACCATGAATGACTCAGCTGGTGCAGCACAGCCACAATCCCACTGTTTATACCAATATTCTACGTTAGTCACTTTTCTTGCTACTGTGATCAAATATCTGATAGAAGAAACTTGAGCAAAGGATTAAGTTGGCTTAAAGTTTAAGAGGCAAGGAAGTCCTGCCAAGAGGTCACAGTGGTAAGAGTACAGGAATTCCTCATGTCTCCATGGATCAGGAAGGAGGGAGAGAGAGAGAGAGAACCTGGCTTTCTCCTTCCCTTCTTGAGAGAGAGAGAGAGAGAGAGAGAGAGAGAGAGAGAGAGAGACTGTTCTTTAACTGTTTTTGTTTTGTTTTTTTTTTTAAATTCAGATTTATTTGGGGACCCTAGGCCATGGAGTAGAGCTTCCAACATTCAAGGTGTCACCTCTCCTCAGTTAAATCTTGGTGTAAGTATCCTTAAAGACATATCCAGATTCCAAATCTGGATAATTTGACAATGAATATTAGCCATCATGATGACTAAAAAGGATATACAGTTTAAAAATAAGAAATATATTTAGTGAATATAAAATGCCTAATATGAAATTTTGAAATCAGCTGTGGGATTGTGGCTGTGGTACAGCTGTGGCTGTTTGTAGCCCTTGAGAACTGGTTTCTCAGAGGAATTTAGAAGAGATTAGATCTATAGACTATGGAAGTCCTAGAGTTCTGCAAGTAGAGCGTATTGGGACATAAGATATTCTGCTAGGATTGTGGACTATCAGAATGCTGAGAAATCTGTGCATTTGTGTTAGAGGAAAGAGGACTTTTGAACTCAGAACTTTGGTACAACCATATTAAGAGTATATATTTCACAGCCAGCAAAATTTTAAAATAAGACTGTTGTAAACTTCTGTTTTTAAAGTTTATTATTATTAATGTATGTGGGTATGCATTATATGTGTGGGCATGTGTGCCATGAGTGCATGTGGAGATCTCTCCTTCCACCTTTATGTGGGTTCTGGGGAATTAAATTCCGATTCTCATGCTTGAACAGCAAGCATATTCGCTTGCTGAACCATCTTGCTAATCTTAAAGTTCTGATTTTAAAGCATTTCTATCATGTGGGCATTGTCTACTCCCCTATTTGTTTAAACTATCTGGTAATGTACGAAAATCTTGAGGAATTTTTTTCTTAACCACAGTAATATCCAAGACATTTATCATATCGCAAGAGGAGATAAGTTTGGAGATTATTCTAATGGGATAATGGGGATAATTTAAATAGCTTCTGATCAACATTTCTAAGACTATTTGGTGGCTATGATAAGCATACAAATAAAAATGATATCATTTACTGGCTAAAGTATCTCTTTCAAAAGTCCATGTAAGAAAAAGTGGTGGAAATGAATTTATTTTTCATTAAGATCTCCAAAGTTCCTCTAGTTAAACCAGTAACTTACAAATGGTGTCCTAGTTTGGTTTCTGTTGCTGTGCTGAAATGCCATGACCAAAAACAACTTAAAGGAGAAAGGGTCCATTATGGTTTATGGTTCTGGAGGAATGGAATCCATCATGGCAGAAACTGCATATCATGGAGGTAGCCTCAGCAAGCTGTCACCGTGGCAGGAGCAGGAAGTTGACTGATCACATTTTCATTCAAAATAGGAAGTAGAGTGGGGTGAGGATATGAACCCTCGAAATCCACCCGAGTAATGTGTTTGTCCAGCAAAGCTCTATTACTAGAGGTTCTTAACCTCCCTAAACAGCACCACCTACTGTGGACCATGTGTTTTAACACATGAATCTATGGTAGACATTTCTTATTCAAATCACCACAGATGGCAATTTTGAAGTTTAATAGACATGACTTGAAGGACCTGAAGGACATACTATATTGTGGTATGTTATGTATAAGAGAAGTAACAAGTCTGAGTATTATAAAATAAAATATTCTTTTGAGTGGGAACAAATAACTTCTGGACAAATGACTTTTACCTAACCTTATAACCAAAAAGTTAACCTTATGTTTTGAGATCATTTAACAGGCTCTCAGCTTTCTTATAATAAAAAACAAGCTTAGTAAACCTTGGGATTGTCTTGTAACCTAAACATGTAGCATTGTTCCCTCATGATCCTTCCTTGCTCTTGACCCAGAATAATGTGTGTATGTATGTGTGCATGTGCACATGTATGTGTGTGTGTGTGTGTGTGTGTATCAAGCAAGCATTTCAAGCAGTGATTATTCATTAGAGGCCATGAGAATTATGCCATTTGTATTGCTAACAACAGGTGGTCTTAAACTGATAAGAATTAATTGTGTCTGTGTGCTGTTCTAAGTCAGTAAGGGTCATAAAGGGCAAGTTCCCTCACAGGGAAACTCTGATAAGACAAATACTTCTGCTTTTTCCTTCCTCATTTCATGATGATATACAGTTTTGATAAAGAGAGAGAAAGACCTTTGTGAGCACAATTTTATGAGAAATCTGGTGGAACAGATTCTCAGAGCAGTTTCGGTCCCAGTCTTGGTTAAAATGGATGCCAAGAGTCAGACTCTTTCACTCAGGCATCATTGTAATGTAGCATCCCTTACAGATACATTTTTGGTTACAAAACATTAAATGTATGCTATTTAACCTTTGCTTGAATGATATTTCCCTGCCAAGGCTTGATAAATGTATCAAGTAAATTGCTATACACTTAACTGATATGCTACCAAGTTAACCTAGAAAAATGAATTTGGATATATAAAGTTAATAAGATTATGTAGAAGAAAAAGCAATTTTATGTTAACCCAGTAATCTTGATGTGATAGTTCCAACTGTCATTAGGATGGAATGAGCTTGGAGTGGGCTGGATTCTTTGTGATCCTTTCTTATCTGCTTCTATATTGTCCTGCAATGACCAATTCATTAGGAGCTCAAAGAACCAAAGACACAAACTACTCTAACAGGATGTTCATCAAGTGGTTATCTTTATCATTTAGAATAAATACCAGAAAATAATGCATTAGTGGCTGTGCTGGTTAGTTTCAGTCAACTTGACACAAAAAAGTGTGATCCAGGAGGAGGGAACTTCAGCTGAAGAATTTCTGCCATCACAATGGCCTGGGGGCATGTTTGTGGGTCATTTTCTTGATTGCTAATAGATGTAGGAAGGTACAGTTGACTGCAGGCAGGTGGCCTGGGGTGTATAAGAAAAATAGGGGAAGCAAACCAGTAAGCAACATTCCTCTATAGTTGCTGCTTCAGTTCCTGCCTCCAGGTTCCTACTTCAGCTTTCCTCAGTGATGAACTACAAACCTCAAGTCAGATGAACCCTTTCCTCCCTGAGGAAGCTAACCACAGGTAGCTAATAATGGCTATGATGGTTTGAATGACAATGTCCCACATAGGCTCCAAGTATTTGGACATTTGGTCCCCAGTTGGTGGCGCTGTTTTGGGAGGTCTTAGAAGGTGTGGCCATGCTGAAGGCAGGCTTAAAGAGTTCTTAAGCCTTGCTGGATCTCCAGCCTCTTGCCTACTTGAAGATGTGAGAACTTAGCTTCTCCTCCTTCAGCCACCTCTACTGCTGAGCCTCCCCACCATGATGGACTCTTGCCTTTTATAAGTTGCTTTGGTCAGTGTTTCTATCACAGCAACAGAAAAGTAACTAATACAGAAATTGGTACCAGAGAGTGGGGTATTGCTGTGACAGACCTGACCTTGGTATTTTGGGGAGGATTGTGGAAGCATTTGGAACTTTAGACTGGGAAAGCCATTGAATGCTTAGAGTTTGTTGCTGTGGAGCTTGGAACAGTTATACTGAAAGAGTTGTGAAGATTGGAGTCCTGGCTTGTGAAGGTTCAAAGGGAAGCAGAGACTATCAGGGCTCTTTTATTATATTTTGAATCAAGAATCTGTGGGTTCTGGTCAGCTGGGACTGAAGAATCAGCTGTGACTAAGAAGAGACCAGAACCTGAAGCAAAACCTTTTCTTTCTTGGGACAGTTGATGTGGTTAGTTGGAGCTGAAAAATCAGTAATAAGTAAAAAGAGAACAGCATCACTATGGTGAAATCTTACCTGGGTTGAGGGAGCCTCAATTGGGGAATTACCTTCGACAGACTGACCCATGGCCATGCCTGTGGGGCATCTTCTTTATTGTTGAGTGCTGTGGGAGTGCCCATCCCACTGTGGGTGGTGCCACCCCTGGGTAGGTGGGCCTGTGTTACATAAGAAAGCAGTCTGAGCAGGGGTCAGGGGAGCAAGTCAGTAAGCATCATTCCTCCATGGCCTGTGCTCCATCTCCTGCCTCCAGGTTCCTGCCCTGAGCTCCTACCTTAGGCTCCCTGATGAACTGTGACCTAGGAGATGTAAGCCAAATAAACTTCTTCCTCCCCAAGTTGGTATTGGTCTGAGTATTTTGTCACAGCAATGGAGAAACAAACCAGAACAATGGCACTGACAAATCAAGTTCTTGGAGCTACCCTAGCTACTGTGACAGCTGGCTTGCCTAGGTTGGAACTTTATTACACCTTGGCCCTAGTTTCAATGCCAGAGGACAGATGACCTCAGGCTGCTCCAGCCTAGTAGAGCAGCAATGTCAAGAAACTCTACTGTTTTATTAGGTTTATTAAACAGCAGTCTATCAGGCCTACTGGCTAGGATATGCCTATCTGGTATCACAACCCTGGCCTAGTATCTCATAACAGTGATCTGCAAATAGCATCTCACAATAGTGCTTAAAATATGACTGACATCCCATTAAAGCCTCAGAAATCCTGAAGTCCAATATAGGCCTGGGTGGTAATTTGCACATAAGGAACACGATTATGGTTTGATACCCATTTGGAGTAATAGCATTACATTCCAGGTCAGCAAGAATGGCTTAGCCGATGAAGGTACTTGCCTCTAAACCTGATGACTTGATTTCCAGCTCTGGGATCCACATGGAAGAAGGGGAAAACTGCCTCCCACAACTTGTCCTCTGACCTCCAAAAATGCACTATGGCACATGTGCATGTACATGTGTGTGTGTTAACACACATACACAGTAAGTGAAATAATAGTAATTAATTTTTAAAAATTAAGTTCAAAGACCCTGTCTCCTTTCTGTGAAAATAGCTATACCTTTGGGGTTTTATTTTGTAGGAAAAGAAAGCCCTGGCATTCTGGAGTGTAGCAATGTTATTTTACAAAGTTTTCATGTTTTTATTTTCTTTGATTTTTCCTAAAGCTTACATTTGTAGCTTATAAAAACTGCCATAGACTGATACAGTGTTAATCCATCAACTCACTAAGATGAGGAAAGTTATTACAGGAAGGATTATGCTCCATGAGCATCCAAACAGCATAGCAGTCATGTTCATGGTCCATCTTCTAATATGTAAAGTTTAAGAATGACAAAAAAAAAATTTTTAAGTGGAGGGGTGGCTAGAGAGATGGTTCAGCAGTTAAGAGCACTGGCTAACCTTGCAGATGACTTGGTTTCCAGCACCTACATGTTGACTAACAATTTTTCTAACTTTAGTTCCAGGAGAATCTGACCCCCTCATTTGCCTTCCATGGGCAATGCAGTACACAGATGCACTTACATACATGCAGGCAAAACACTCACACATGTAAAAAAATAAAAATAATAAATAGAAATACCTACTACTTGACACATTTAAAAAATTTATTGAGCTTTTGTACCTTTCATATGAGAGTTCTTAGTTGAATTTAGAGCCTCTCTCCTATCCCTGTCCCCTCCCCACTTCCCCAGACCTCATGCATTCTGCCATACATGTTAAGTCCTATCCAGCCAACCAACCATTTGTACCCAGATATCCTTCAGTGCAAGTTCATCTACTGGAGTCTAGTCGGCCTATCTAAGGTCTACTCTCCCTCACCCAGTAGTAATCAGTCTCCAACCGTTCCCAGGCTAGGGCCAGACTACCACCCATTTCTTTCACTCAGATCAACTCTGGGCCCTTGTCTGATTGAGTCAGCATGGGTCTTGTGCTTGACACCACCATTGCAGCAAATTCACATGTGCAAACTTCCAGTGGTCTGAAAGCCTCTGTTTCCCTATGTTCATGGACTAACCTTGGCTCTTACAGTCTTTCTGCACCCTCTTCCACAATGGTCCCTGAGTTGTGGGTGAGTGACGTTTAATACAGGAGTCCTATTCAAGGACACACAATCTGCAGACTCTTATTGTCTAAAACTTGGATAACTGTGGCCTTCTGTGTGCATCACACTCTGTTGTATAAGGAAACTTCACTGGTAAGAGTGGAGAGATGCATCACTTTTCTTTCTACCCCCATTTTGCTATGTTCTACCTAGTCACCTATGACTGGGCATCTCTCAAATGTATATTCTCTGTGTGTGACCAAGTTGTGGAACTTTGCAGTAGCCTCCATCTTTGATGAGTGGTATATAGTATACCTGTCTGTAAATGTAAGGATTCGTATTTAGCAAATGGTAAGAAATTTCATTTGTCTAAGGATATGAAAGAAATAGGGTTTATTCTAGGATATATGACCTCTCTAGCCATGGGGATTTGGCTGTATTTACAGCGCCACCGATGAGTTCACTTCCACGGAGAGGGCTTTAAGTCCAGCTAGATAGCTGTTGGTTATCCCAGATAACAGTGCCACTACCGCACCAATAGAGGTAGTTGGCTGTGCCAGTTGTTATGGTTATTAGGATTTAGGATTGGGTTGGACTCCAGTAGAAGGCTACCAGGTCAGTTCCAGCTCCATTTCTCCAAGTCATGTTTCCAAAGTATGTCCTATCTTCAGCAGCAGGTTCTTATCTTCATGTTCTGGGAGATAACCAAGAGCTCTGGCAACAGTCTGTGTTATTGTGGGAGTCTCTTGGAGTACTCCAACTAACCACTCAAAGAGAGGTCTCTCCTGTCTCCTATTGTGCTCCTTGCCATATGGCCCCCAGATATACATATGCACTAATGTTCAGACGCTCTATGTGCACTTCTCAGGGGTTTCCTGAGCGAACACATTTTCCTCTGGCTTTTTGTTTGTTTTAGGGGCATGGATTTTTGTGACCTGAAAGTTTTCCCCATTTTTATTATGTTCAAAACTTTATCAAATCATTTTATTATGCTGTTACTTAATATTTAAATTTTACTGCTATACATAAAATAAAATATTTTTAATTGAACTAAGGAGTAGATGTCATTCAACCTCTACTTGTTTTTTGTTTAATCTTTTAATTGAATTTTTGTATATTTCATACACAAAATCATCTTTATACTCCATTCCCCTTTCCCATTTGGCACCCTCCCATACTACCCTCCCCCACTGGAGTTCATACATTCTGTTATTTGTATTAAGGCCTATTATGTAAAGTTAGTGTCCCAAGATGTCCCTTTGTGCTAGTTCATCACCAGGGTTTAGTCAGCCTATCTAGAGTCTCTCCCATCAAGAAGATCAACTCTTCCTCACCCAGAAGTAATCAGTGGCCAATAATTCTTTGGCTAAGATTGGGGCTTGCTGTTCATTTCTACAGTTCTGTTTTGGGTTTTTGTCTGCCTAAGTTTGCATGGGTCTTTTGGATGCTGACACCATTGCTATAGGTTTGTATGAGAATGGTCCCAGTGTGACCAGTGGGATAACTCTCTAATAATTTCTGTCGGTTGAAAAAGAAACTACTTCCATGGGTGGTAACTGGGATATTTGTCTGTAATTTAAGGACCATATTTTGCACATAGTAAGGAATTATATTATTCTTGGGATATGGGAGCCTTGGGGTTTTCTCTAAGATCTATGATCTCTACAGCTATGTGTATTTGGCTACGTTTACAGTACCAAACATGAGTTTCTTCTCACTGAATGGGCTTTAATTCCAATTACATAGCTGTTGATTACCCCCCAGATAAAAATAACACTACTGCATCAATGTCATTTGCTGTGCTGGTCATTGATGATTTAGGCCTTGAAGCTAAGTTTGGAACATTGATTGATGTTCTCGCTTACTAGTTTGCATATTGCTCTCCAAAGCTATGAGAGCTAGCCTTCAGTAGAGGTGGCTTCCAGGTCAGTTCCAGCTCCATTTTTCCAAATCCTGAGTCCAAAGTATGTCCTGTCTTTAGCAATAGGGTCTTATCATCAAGTTCTGGGGGGCAATCAAGAACTATGGCAATAGCCTGTGTAATTTTGAGTCTCTTGGCCAACAAACTTAAAGTAAGGTTTCTCCTGTTTGGCACTGTTTCTTATTATGTAGCCTTCAGCTATACTCACAAACTCATGTAGGGATATTGTATGTGTAATTTTTTAGTAAGTTTTTGGACTAATACAATTCCCTCTGATTTTTATAGTAGCTAGGCACTATTTATGTCTCCTCTTTCTCTCCTGTCTTATCCTCCCTCCCTGCCCTTCCCATTTAAAGTGTACCCATTTTCCCCATTTCTCTCTTGATAATTTTTGTATACTATGGTCCTACCTCTTTTACTAAAAGAGAAATGTGTAAAACGGGGTTAGTTACAGGGGACAGGGAGAAGGAGGGCTATACAAAGAACCATGGGAATAAAGGTGAAGAAGGAGCTCAAAAGAGGTCAACCTCTACTTGTAACCATACTTCCAACTTCATAAAATGCCAAAATTAAACCTGGTTGGCCCAAAGTCAATGAGAAGGAAAAAAAAAGAGGAAAAAGAAATAAAAACAAAATAAAACAAAAATCCCCAAAGATTAATGATACTATACTGGCCTCTTTTTCAAAGGTATATTTTTTTTCCTGTGGGTTTATGTGAAAATGCAGAAATTATCAAATTATCAGTGGGTAATCAGCATTACCCATCTCCTGATGAAATTAGTCTTCAAAGATTTGTTTCTATTTTATGTGTCTGAGTGTTTTGCCTGCACATATGTATGTAAGCCATACTCATGAAGTGCTCACAGAGTCTCAAAGAGGGTATTAGATCCCCTAGAACTAATATTATGACTGGTTGTTAGCTGCCATGTGGGTTCTAGGAATGAAACCCAAGTCGTCTGCAAGAGTAGCAAGTGCTCTTAACTGCTGAGCCATCTCTCCAGCCCCACCATTTGTCTTTAGATACAACAAAAAACAATTATTTATTTTTGTTCTTTGACAGTTTCATACATGCATACAGAGAATTTTAGTTATTTTACCCCACTACTCTCTTTCATCTTTTCTCCTCACATTGAAACCCTTCTTCCCAACAAGTCATCTTTCACTCTCATGTCTGTGTGGCTGTGACACACTGAGTTGAATTAGGGTTCCTTGCATGAGCATGGGTTCAAGGTTATTTACCTGAGCAATTAATATGTGGCGATACCATTGAAGAAACTGACATAGCTTCCCCCAGCCACCATTATCTGTCTGTAGTCCCTCAGGGAGGGGTGGGGCCTCATGATGTCCTCCTTCTTCTGTGTTGAAATGTTGACTGCTCAGGACTGTGTAGATAACCATAGTTGTAGTGATTTCATGACTGCACTGGCTAGGTCATGTCCAGAAGATTTCTTTTGGAACACACCTCCCATTCTCCAACTCTTCCATTCTTTCTAGCCCCTCTTCATAATGCTCCCTGGGCTTTAGAGTAGGGGTGTTATAGATGACCCATTAGGGATGAGTGCTCTTCTGCCCCTTAAGTGCTGCCTTCCCCAATATCAAGTTTCTTGGATGAAGGATGAGATCCTTAGGAGTCTAAGGACAGATGCTGGAAACATGGGTCGTCATCATTTTGGAAACAGAGCCACGAACCTCACATGAAAAGCTAATGGAGACAGTGGGCAGGACATGCTTATGGCCCGCACGTTTCAAACAAGGGGAAGAAAAAGCTTATGAGAACTCATGCCTTTGTAAGTTACCATTTCCTGGATGTCATAAACTATGCAAAACCCAAATAAAAAGTATTATGTCAGTTTTGTCAATCTACATTAGAAGTGTGAGACCCTGAGTGAGTATGGGTCTCTTGGGGGGAGGGGAAAATTTAGTGCACCAAGTGGATTTCCCAAGAGGGCTTATCATCTCCCTAGGTGTCAGTTCTTGAACAGTTTTACAGTACCAGGCCTGAGTTTCCTCCTGTGGAATGGGCCTAGAATGCAATCAGAATGTGGTACAGTATTCATCCTCTAACATTCATGCTACTATTGCATCAGCGGGTACATCTTTCCAGACTGCAGACAATATGAGTCTATATAAGAGACTCCTGAAACACCATCAAGAAAAAATCGAGAGCTGACAAACATTTTCAGCAAAATTAGCATATAAAAATCAAGGGAAAAAAAACATACTTGGAAAAAAAATGGGGAAACAGTTTTACAATTACCTCAAAAACCCATAAAATGTTTTGGAATAAACCTAACCAAGGAAGTGAAAGACCCATATAATGAAAAATTTAAAACACTGAAGAAAAAAACTGAAGACTTCATTACAAGTTAGAAAAAACTTCCTGAGCTCATGGATTGGCAGGATTAATATTGTGAAAAATGTCTATTTACCAAAACAGTTTACAGATTCAATGTACTGTCAGCAAAAGTTTCAATACAATTCTCTATAGAAACTGAAAAAAATAATCTTAAAAATCATATGAAAGCACAAAAGACCCCAGATAGTGAAAGCAATCCTGAGCATTAAAAGCACTGCTGGATGTATCACCATGGCTGATTTCAAGTTATACTACCAAGCCGTAGTAACAAAAACAGCATGGTATTGGCACAAAAACAGACACATTGATCAGAATAGGAATGGAATTGAAGACCAAGACATAAATCCACACACCTAACCTGATTTTTAAAAAGACACCAAAAATGTACATTGGTAAAAACCAAAACAAAATGATTGCAAAAACAGCATCTTCAACAAATCATGCTGGGAAAACTGGATAGCTACATGATCTATACATAAAAGAATGAAAGAAACTTAACCCTTATCTCTCACCTGCACAAAAATCAATTTCAAATTAATCAAAGACCTCAGTGTTAGACGTGAAACTTTGAACTTTCTAGAGGTAGAAGTAAGGAAGCACTTAAGACTAAGGATAGGGAAGGACTTTCTGGGGGGATCCAACATATTCAGGATGGTATGGCTTTAGGCTGGAAGGACTTTCTGAATAGGCTCTTAGACACTCAGAAAATAAGGACAAAAATCAACACATGGGACCTTGCAAAATTAAAAACATCTGTACTGCAAAGGACACTCTTTGTGGAGTAAAGAGGCAGCTTACACAATGGAAAATACTTTTTGCCCAGTATAGCAGATCTGACAGAGAATTAGTGTCTAGAATATACAAAGAAGTAAAAAAAAAATACCTAAGCATCAAGATAACAAAGAAATTAATTTTAAAAAATGAACTGGAGGGCTGGAGAGATGGCTCAGTAGTTAAGACCACTGGCTGTTCTTACAGAAGACCTGGGTTTGAATCCCAGCACCCACATAGCAGCTAACTCCAGGAGTTCCGGGGGATCTGATAGCCTCTTCTGTCCTCCACGGGCTTTGTACAACATGGGTGCACTCACCTACATGCAGGCAATACATGCATCCACATAAAATAAAAATAATAAATAAAAAAAGAACTTGAATTGAACAAAGGGTTCTCAAAACAATTGTAAATGCTAAGAAATACTTTAAAAGTGTTCAACATCCTCAGTCATCAGGGCAATGTAAATTGAGACTGCTTTGAGATTCCACCTCACCCCAGTTATACAGCTAGCCTAAATGAGCGAGGGTGTAAGGAAAGTGGAATCCTAACTCATTGTTAGTGGGAGTGCAAATGGGTGCAGCCACTATGGAAACCAGTGTGGAGGTTTCTCAAAAAGCTAAAAAATAGAATCACCTTGTGACCCAACTAAACCATTCCGGGGCACATGCTCAGAATGCTTTGTCCTACTGAAGAGATGTCTGCACATCCATGTTCCTTGCTTCACTATTCACAATAGCTACAGAAAGGAACCAGCCTAGATGTCTATCAACTGATGCATGAATAACAAAATTTGGTACATATGCACAATGGAATTTTATTCAACTGTAAAGAAAAATGAAATTATAACGTTTTCAGGATAATGGATGGAACCAAAAAGCATTATACTGAGTGAGATAACTCAGTTTCAGAAATTAGAACACCACAAGTTATCTCTCATATGTGGATCCTAGCTATGTATTAATTCTTATAGTAATGTGTCTAACTTGGATGCTTATAAAAGTTAGGAAGAGAGAAAAGGGCCATTAGAGAGGGAAGTTAAAAAAAGGGAAAGGCCTTAATGGAGGGGGGATAGTATAATACAGATAATATGAAGGTGGAAAATGGAATAATGTAGGTAGAGAGGTTTAAATGGGGAGGAGGTTGAAAGGGAAGGGCAGAAGATGGGGGAATCACCAACACTAATGATCTTTGAAAGCCATATAAAGATCTATTATTTTATAAGCTTATTAAAACATAATTTTAAAATATTTGAAGGAAGATTCTCTTGTGCAGATGAATAATCCTCCCTGAAGCAATGGTTTATTAGACAAAAATCCCAGTGCCATGTGAGGGATATATCCCTATGAGCCATTTGTCAGGGACATCCTGGAGATTGCCATTGCTCTTGACAATCAGAATAATATTGTAAGACCCTATTGCTGAAGACACTATATACTTTGGTTCCAGGATATGGAGAAATTAAGTTGGGACTCAGTTGGAAGCTTTCTTTCTATTGCCGCATTTTCATAGTGCCAGAAGTTGCTTTACAAGCTTCTGGGAAGAAAAGTCATCAACAGACTTACCCAGATACCTGAACCTTCTAATGCTGTATCAATCCCTGCCCTGTGCTTGGGAGTCAAAAAATATTTTATCTAGCTTGACAAAATGCACTCATTTTTCCTAAAGAAGACTTCCATATTTCTACTAGGTAAACCTCTCTCTCTTTGTTGTTTTAAACTTGCTTTTTCTATACACCTGCCTTCACACACACATTACACTGTTATGAAAGAAATAAGAAGTCATATTTTCTCCTCTACTAGGTTTCCCTGCTCTCAATGACTTCTAAATTTATTGTTGAATTCTGGTTATCTAGTCTGGTGGCTTTGCAAAAAACAGCTCTTAGATGCAACTGCAGTATGTTTGCTGAACACAAGGTATTAAGATGAGATTCTTTCTTTATTCAGCTTTACCCACAAATTGGCCACGAAAGTGATTGGGAGAAAATTGCCAACAGCTTCCCAAATCCATGTCAAATCTGCAAGGGAAAGAGCCACAAATCTTTACCTTTTAACATCAATGGCACAGAAAAGATTTTGAACAGGATTTCTTCTGAGGGTTCCTAAATGCTGATTCCCCAAACTGGAAGATGCTATGGGAATGTTCTCCCCGCCCCCCTTTTTATAACTTTTACAGAAACTTTATTGAGAATTTCATACATGCATATAAGGTGTTTTGATCAAATCCATGCCCACTCCCTCCCCTCCAACATTCCCCCCTCTGAAGAGGTAACCCTAAAATCTTTTAAGGATTAGATATATACTCCCAAATACTTTTGAAATTTTTGGCCTTTGGAACAGAGTATGATGCGTTACACAGGCCCAAGGACATTTTGACTTTTAGCCAAGAAACTGGCTACTTTTCTTTGGGGTCTTTTTTACCCTAACTGCCTAGCCAATTCCTACCTCCTAGTCTTATCACACCATCCTCTGAAGGGGTTACCCAAATTGCCAATAGGGAATAGGGACTCAGACCACTCTGGCTTCTTCCATACTGAAAAGAGACACAGGGTGTGGCAATTGGAGTACTCCTTCAGTGGGTCTATCTAAAAGACTCTCAAATTGCTTAACTCTTGTCTCTAAGTGTAAAAGAAAGTCCTTGAATCATGAATAGGAGATGTGAAGGAGAAGCAAAGGCAAGAGTAACTAGCATTACAAGTTCTAGACAGGGAACTAGAAAAAAGTCAGAACAGGGCAATTTTCAAATGTTCATATGAGAGTCCATTGGAATTTCTTGACAAGAGCTTCCAAAAGCATCCCTCTATTGGGTTCCTCCTCATTTTTCTTTTGTCTTCCAAGGCTCGACTAGTTGGCTGGGAAGAGTAGCTGGATACTCAGGTGAAGGTCCAGTGACTCTGCTTGGCACTCCTTTAATGAATGACCACAACCATCAACAACCCCAATTGTGACTATGTTTAGCGGAAAATGTTGGCGCTTCACCTGTTAACCAGAGCACAGTTCAGAGTGAAGCAGGAGTAGCAGACAACAGGGAGCACAACGCCTAAAGAAGGAACTGTGTGTCTTGGGTTCTCCAGGAGGGTTCTAACGTCAAATACTCTGCCCTGCTGTACCCTATAACTAGGCTCATGTTGTGATACTACACATTACAATCTGTATAGTATAAAATACAGTCACTATCTAAAAAGATCACTATCAGAAATTTTAAAAAAATAATTATAGGATTTTCATGTTTTATGTCTGAGGTGCTTGAACTAAATGGTAAGGAGAAAAGTGTATCAGCAGTTTTTGAACAAAAACTATTCCTAGCAGCAGTTAAGGAATATTAGTCCTTTAAGTCACAGAGATTCAGAATCCTTACTGACTGACTTCTGAAAGGGTTCTCCTAGGTTGGCAATCAGTCTACATTTATGCTGAAGCTGATGTCATTTTAAATATCTTCACTTTGGTTAGAATCAATCAAGCCTGAGAACAGGGGAGGACCAGGTGGATATGAGGGGGTGTTAGAAATCTGTAGAAGTTTAACCAGAAACTCAAAGCCAATGCAGTGGCTGGAAATGGGGAAGTCTTAGGAACTTGGGGATATTCTTTCTGATTCTCATGTTGACTTCATCTGCAAGTACATTTTTAACTGATTCCTGTAACAGTCACAAAGTAGTGCTGCTAATAGCAACCACCAACCTCTTGCTTTGTGTTTCATTACACAGTAACTAGTTTATTGTCTATAATATTATAAAAGGTCTCTTTTGTCTTTCTTTCTTTCTTTTTTTTTTCTTTCTTTCTTTCTTTCTTTCTTTCTTTCTTTCTTTCTTTCTTTCTTTCTTTCTTTCTTTCTTTCTTTCTTTCTCTTTCTTCTTTCTTTCCAGTACTGGAGATTGAATGGAGAGCCTCCCATAGGCTAGGCAAGCACTCTACTACTGAGGTACAGCCCTAGCCCTATGAGCTCTCTGAATTCTAACTTGATAGAACAGGAAAATTTAAACACAGGCCTCTCTGACTCCAGGACTAATATAATACTGTGGATCTCTGTGGACCATCTTTGTACTTGATGGTAGCTGCTCTCCAGTGTGACTTCAGTTTTTACATTAGATGCCAAGGTATTGGGAAAGTAGGAATCTACTTCCTTAGGTTTTATTCTGAATCCTTCGAGTACAGCATAATAATACCTGCTGGATCAAAATTGAATAATATGGGTATCCCTGACAAGGACACTCCTGTTTTATAAACACATAGCTGGGGCCATCAGCTATACCTAGAGAATCTTGGTCCAAAAGTGGTTCAGTCTCTGAGACGAAACCACTGTCCTTAAACACATCAGTTATACCCTATTTGTAAATGGCATTCTGCATCTCTGATGACAGAGATTAATTTAGTCTATTTAGCAAATATTTACTGAGCACCTATTATCCTTGTGGCATTATTAGAACTGCCCAATTTAGCAGAAAATGTTTTTTTTAATTTAAAATGAAATCTGTTGTTAGACAATTTCACATGTTTACAATGTATACTGACCACTCTCAACCCTCTCCCATTATGTCCACAACCCTGTCCAGCCCCTCCACACCACAATTTTCTCTTTCATGTTAATGCCCATTAGTTTTAGTTTGTGACCCACTGAGTTTAACCAGGTCTGTCTGTGTGACTATGGGTTTGGAGCTATCCAAAGGAGCCTGGTGGGCTCAGCAGTGAGTACATAATTAAAAACAGTGCTTCCCCCTCTCCCAGAATCTATTGGTAGCCAGTAGTTCCCGGGCAAAGCATAGGCCCTGGTGAGTCTCTCTTCGTTCCATGACGATTGTTATAGCGCCAGTCTTGTGTGGGTCCAGTGCAGGTGACCAATGATTGTAAAGCTTGCACCAGAGTCTAGAGTGTGGCATTTCATGGCCCTTCACCCTATCTTCCTGCTCTTACATGCTTCCTCTACCCTGTTCCACAGTGATCAACGAGCCTTAAAAGGGGTGATGCAAATGTCTTGTTTAGGGATGAGACCTCAACTGTCACTTCTTCCCAGTGTTTGGGCTGCCATGAATTCCTGCGTGCGTCTTGTATTTTTTATGGGAGCTGTAGACATTATTCTGTACCCTTAGGTTATAGCATCATGAAAATAAAGAATTTGATCATCACTCATTTATTCACATAACATTGGATCTGGACAGTTTACTTTAATGTTGGCATCCTGGAGGAGCACTGTTCTCTTTATTTTACTTAGGGTTCACTCCTCAGATCAGCTATCACTTTCTTTTTTAAAGGAAGAGATTATTGTCCTGCTGATTGCCTGTGAGGATATTCTGGTAGTTAGGAAGGAATTAGCCTATTGAAGCATCCTCCAGCCAGACAGCATTAAAATCACAGGCCTTTGAATTCTGCATAAGCACCTACGATTTTGAATCAGGTCCCATGTCTTATTTAGGAAATTAATTATTTAGAAATATTAAATGGGTCAGGGATGGCTAATTTAAAATGATTAAGTGGTCACTAATTAAAAATCAACTTTATGTACAGAAGAGCCCAGTCCAGATGTACATTGTGGCAACTTGGTTCTCTAAACACCAGCTCATTGAAGTGTCTCCACAACATCCCCTCTTGCCTAACCTCATTACACCACCATTCCTATGAACCAGCTTCCCTTCACCACAGGTGCATGCACACATACACATATACACATGCATACTCCCACTCATGAAACCACACACATACTCAGACCTATGCACACATGTAAAACACAGACGTAGATAGACACAATTGAGCACTTACCTATACAACTGTTCTGTTTCTCCTAGAAAGAGACCTGCATTACTCTTGCAATATACAACTACTTCTTCACAACATTCCTCTGTGAAACTCCCCTCCTTGCGTGTCTGGCTCCACAAATATCCAGTGTACCTGAGGCACCGGCTGTGCTTTATGAAGTCTAAAATTTTCAACTGGTTGTCTTCCCATGCAAACTCATTAGGCACTATTTACACCCGCTGCAGCTGCGAAGAGAGAGGTTCTGAACTCTGGCATTCTACAGTAGGCTTTGTTTCTCATTTACATTTGCATATTAAAGTGTTTGCCTGAAATAGGCTATTGAAATTAATTCAGGATTAATTGGTGTCTTTATCTCATTAGGACAATCTAATTTAAGGATGATGAAATTGTTTAGCCTCCCGTTTGCATAATTAGATTGCTTTGAATTGCTGTCATTATTGGCTCTTTAGCATCATCTGTAGGCCTCAAACAGACAAGAGCTTCAACCTCATAAAGACCAATCATGTGTTACAGCAGAGGGCTGTTAACCCCTTTTAACCCAAACTCACTTGGATTAGCAGTCACAATAGACAGGCCTTGGTCCCAGAGTGCCTCGGGTGCCTGCCTTTTTGAATTCTTGATGTTCAGACTGATAAATTTCCATACTTTTTCTGTATTTGGATATGGAAACAGTCACAGGGTTCCTTCTGGGCCACAACGTGTTCAGGAGACTCACTTCTTTCCTTTGAGTACCACTCTCTATGCTAAGGTGATCTGGTTTTCATTGTAAATTTCCCCTTCTACTCCTTTAGCTAACTGGAGATTATTCTGTGGCCAAAGAATGTGACAATGCTCCTGTCAACTCAGAGAAGATATTCAGCTTCTATCAAACTTGACCCTCTGTGTTTATCTTATATTTGGGGAAGAGTATTCTATTTTAATGAAATTGCAGAGTAAATGGGACACAAGGAGCTATCTGATATTAATCCAATCATTTATCCATTCAACATTTAGGGAACATTTTACTAAATACCTTTGATGTGCCTGGTGTTGGGCAGAGCACTACGGAATCACTGAACCCATCATAGACACTTCTGCTCTGTGTTTGGGGACTGAGAAGTAGAATGAACTGGAATGAGGGGTTCTGGTTCCAGTGTTGGGGAAACTTGAGACTTCAGAGCACTTAGATTTCTCTATCTCATTTCATTATATGCCAGGTTCATCACATCATCTGTGAACTTTAAAAAAAAAATGCACCTGCCTAGGCCTAATCCATGATATCTAAATCCCAGGTTTTAGGAGTAAGCCTGAGCACTCATATTTTTTAAAATTAGTTGAACATA
>NW_008351346.1:1128126-1133985 GCF_000622305.1 Nannospalax galili | reverse complement strand
TTTTAAACTGAAGAAAAAGCTAAAAATTTAACACTGCCTGAAAACAAACTTACCTGCAAAAATTAAAGAACCTTGAATTTAAAACAGAAATCATACAACATATATTAAAACAAGAATGAGAAGCACATGATACGTAAAACTCTTGGGATTTTGTTTTTTCCCTGAAAGAATGAAATGATTTAGAGAAGTCCTGCTGTGTACACAGGTGTCTGACTGTCGCAGTGGCTGGATTCCACTTGCATCCTTCCTTGGCTCTACTATCATAAAAGAATAGCCAATAGCTTAGTATTATCAGCTGATGAAATGATCTTATGCCCCCTACAAAGAAAAGCAGAAAGGAAAAAGTCTAGACAAAATTATTATTATTATTATTTAAATTTATTTTTATTTTACATTTATGAATATATTGTCTGCATGTATGTAAGAGCACCCATGTAGTGCAGTACCTGCAGAGGACCGAAGTGGGTGTCAGAACTGCTGGAACTGGAGTTACCAATGGTTGTTACCTGCCATGCGGGTGCTGGGATTTGAATCCGAGTCTTCTGCAAGAGCAGCCAGGTCTTTCAACTGCTGATCCACCTTAACTTTTCCACAGACAAGTCAGAGGACTCTTTATAAGGAGCCTTAATTGATGTGTCTTCTAAAGAATAGTATGATAACACAATAGATTGCTACTATCACACTGGTTTTATAAATTAGACTGCTGGATTTCAGAAAAAGAACAATTTACTGAGACATAGCATACGTGACTCTGTGTGTGTGTGTGTGTGTGTGTGTGTGTGTGTGTGCGCGCGCACATGTATATACATGTGGTCAGTCACTGATTAGTTATTAGCCAGGGAGCCCAGGGATCTGCCCATCTTAGCTCCCACTTTTTATGTGAGTGTTGGTGATCTAAACTCAAAGGCTCATGCTTGTGTGACAAGCACTTTACCCACTGAGTCATCTCCTATCTCTTATATATATATATATATGACTTTTATGGTCTGCTTTTATGTCCACTGAACTTTGCTTTAAATTTAGCCTGGCTTTATATCTAAAGGACCAGGGTGACGATTATGTGTTTATTGATATATTATACCTAGACAATAAGCTCTTGGCTTCCTAAGGAACTGCAACAGCATACTGTAGTGGAATGCCAGAATTTGGGGTTTAAGTAACACTTTGGCTGAACTTGGATCATTTGTTTAATTTCTGTGGTCTCAGCTGATCCAACATAAAATGAAGGAATATGTTTCTTTAAAAAAAAAAAAAACAAAGGGGCTCAAAGTACATTTATTGAAAATTAGAACATTGATTGAAATTGACTACATCCTGGGATATTAGACTAGTCCTAACATATTTGAAATGATTGGAATCATATGTAAAACTCAAATGCCAGATCTCAGGGTGGGAAAAAGGGCCAGAGATAGACATCCCATTTTGATCCCCTCATAAGATGCCAAAAACAGCATCATTACCACAGCCACCATTGGAACAACTAAATGGAAACACAAAAGTGTGTCTAAGAAGGCCACTAAACCCCGCACAAGAGGTCTGTGGAGCAGAAAGTGTGTATGCAGGAGGAATAAAGAGGACTTCAGCATTCAGATTGAAAAATAAAAAATTCCCCAAATGACTGACTTCAGTCCGAACCACCAAACCTCCCACTGAGTGTGAAGAGCTGAACCAATACCCAGCTTCTCTTAGTTGGGAAGAAAGGCAGAACAGGACAGAGGCTGCTTTGTGAGGCAATTCACGTTCGGCAACATCTGGTTATGTCTCATCACATTGCAAATTTATGACCCTGGAAACAACATGTTGATGTTGATGATCCTTTGCGAAGAGAATCCTGAACTATAAACTTCTGACCAGAGCAGTGGCAAGGGGTTGTGGCTGTTTTCTCTAATCTGACAACTCTCTGGCTCGGGTCAAGCAGACAAAGGCTCAGATTGCTGACCCTTCCTAAACAATGTCATGGATGAATACTGAATGAAGAGGACTTGCTGACAAAGGAGCAGAAGGTCATAAGAAGTAAGGCCTGACTTCCCCCAGGAGAAACCTAGTGAGATGTAGCAGTGGCCAAACCTCTGAGAAATCAAGAAATGAAGACTTCCGATAGCAAACCAAGACTGGAATATTAATTAACCCACACAATGGCAGACTCATCAAATTACAAAGCAAATATGTTCTTGGATTTGTGTATGTGCACACACTATAATTACCTTAAACTCTCATTGCAGTCATGCTATGAGATGAGATAGATATATTCCAACTCCCTAGCATGATGTTTTTACAAGCAGAGGAAATGAGATATTCCTCCCCTGAAGGCTTCTCCTATGAGAATTTCTTCCCTGAAATGGTACTCAGGACTAAAAATTTGTTATTTTTAAATAGACTCCAAAATATATCTTAATTGTTGCTTGACAATCAACACAGTGGAAGAATGATTTCATTTCTGTTAAGGCCGTATTGAAATGTCCTGTTTTTAACAGTGCTGGTAGAAGATGGTAGAGTGAAATGTTTATTTCACATCACTTCGGGAAATTTGTACCACACAAAACTCCCCAGAGTTTTGAAAGAAGAAATTTCTGTTTTCCAAGAAATAGACATCTGCCAAGTGTAATGGCAATTATGAATCTGAGGCACATTATCTACTGACACGAACTACTCAGCAAAGAGGTATAGCTTTCTGCAATGAGGTAGGAAGTCTTGGGATATCTGAACAATGAAAGTTTTTTGGAAATGATGGGAAACAATCTTAAATATTGGTAAGAAAGTCAGGCACAGAAGAAGTAGAAACCATGCCTAGAGTAACCCAGCTCCACCAGAAAAGAGCAAGGAGGAAGGAAATAAATGGGAAGCCTTTCCCACGTTTTCTACTCAGTGCTGTTCCTATCTAAGCAAAGAAAAGCAACCAAATGGAAACATGATGTGGAAAACATTCAGAAGATGATTGCACAGGAAACAATTCCAGTTGGTGGTAAAAGGTGATTGGACAGAAAGATATGAAAATTAATCAAAGAAGCTCCAGGATGTTGTATTTCCTTCTTACCAGTGTACTCAATTCAGCTTAAAAAAAATAAGCCTGGAAAGCTTGGGAGAGTTATTCACCCAAATTAGAAGGCAGCAGGTTTGTTTTCTTTAAAAAGACCTCAACCTAAAGACATGCTGACATCCTCAGCTGATTTGCTCAAATAATCATCTCTATTGGTGAACTAAGATAGCATTCTCCCCTGAGAAGGGGGTTAATAAGCAAGAGCTATCTAATATTAGTCACATACAAATTACTCACTGGAACCAAGGGAAAAACCATGCAAGTTAAAGACATATTTTGCTTGAAGAATTATATAAGAAAAAAATGAATTTTATCTAAAGTAAACAATATAGACTATTTCCTCATTTAAAGAAGAAATGTAGACAATAGAAGCTCTTTAAAGGAGGCTTCATTGTGGAAAAGGAAAGAAAAACAAAACAGAAAGAAGGAAAAAAGAGGAGAAAATAAGGCAAAGGGAGAAGAAAGAACGTTATCATGGAAGTGAAAACAGCATCAGAAGAACGCAGATTTAGAATACATGTTGTTTAACAAAGACTTGATGTCAGGACAAATGAGTTGGTAAAATAACATGAAAGAAGGCAGAAGAGAGCATTAAAGCATGAACTGATAGTATCAGAGTCAAAACAGAGGACACTATTTATAAAATTGGTTTTCCTAGAATAAAGAATTGAAACTATAGGCCAAAGGGAAAACAATTTGTTTCGTAAAAGCTTAAATTTTCAAGGTAACAGTTTTAAATTGAGTAATATTTAAGGAGCAAGAAAGAAAGGACAGAAGGACTAGACCAAATAAAAAAGGAAATCTCCCCATACTTGATAATAAACCAGATACAAATGTAATGGCTTGCTTACTAGCAAAAACACTGAGAAGAAAGACACAGGCTCACCATCTTTAATAGTATTTAATGGGATATATCTAGTAAGTTAGTGAATCAGGCTTTAAACTCAGATATCCCAATCCATAATATTTATAGGAATTCTATCTGAAATTCAAATCAAAGTTATTTTCTGTTTAAACTCAAAATTCATCACATTTCTTCAATAAAAATCTGTATAATTAGTGGCATTGATTTAGAGTTATTATAAAGAGAGAGGCAAAGGGGTTATAGTCTGGTGATTTCAGTCATGTGGAGAATGAAAATGAGCAGAGATCTTGTTTATGGAAGGAAATAATAAGAGAATACTGTGAACAATGCTAGGACAAAAACTAGAAAGCCCAGAAGAACTGACAACCTTCTAGAAAGATAATAAGGACCAAGACTGACCCAAGAAAAATTTGATCAGCTGATTAGATATATAATAAAGAAGTTGAATTATCAAATTAAAGTCTCAAAGTCCAAGTTAGATCATATCTACTTCTGTTTTTTACTAAGTATTTAAATACATTTTGATATCATCTGCTTACAAACTCATCCAAAGATTGAAGGAGTCTTGTAGTTTGCTTTCCTGTTGCTGTGGTAAACACCATGACCAAAAGCAATGTAGGGGAAGAAGGGGCTTCTTCCATCTTACATTTCTAGATCACAGTCCACGTTTGAGGAAAGTCAGATGGGAACTCAAGGGAGGAACATATAGGCTGGAACCATGGGAGAATGCTGTTTACTGTCTTGTTCTCTTGTAGTCTCAATTCAGCTTCTATCTTTCTTATACAACCCAGGACCACCTGCCTAGGAATGATGCCACCCACAGTGGACTGGCCCTTAAACATCAATTAGCAAATAAGAAAATGCCCACAGGTCAATCTGATAGAGTACAATACTCAGTGGAGATTTCCTCTTCTAAGGTAGATCAAGTTCATAACCAAGAGTAGCATTTACAAAGTCGAAGGGACAATTTCTAATTCTTTCTATGTGATTAGGATTAGTGACCCAATAAAAGCAGAAACCCTGTCATAAAAGAAAACCGTACATTATTAATTTTGTGAATGCTTACTCTAAAATTCTTAACAAATTATTGAGAAATTGAAACATTAGCAAGTAAAACATAAAAATTTCATGCCCCTCAAATGGAACCTGATGCTGAAAGATAGCATAACATTCAAAAACCAAAGTTCAAACTGAAACATAATTATCTCCATAGACGTAGAAAAACTTCTGCAAACTCCAATGCACTTTCATGATAATAACACTTGCTAATGTTTCAATTTCTCAAACAACATAATTAGTGGAGAAAGATTAAATGATTCATCTCTAAAATACTTCTGTGAACTGAATGTTGTTATCCAGTGAAAAATTTATGGATATTTGGAAGGTAAATGTAAGAATAAAAACTCAAAATTATTTGAAGAAAGCATAGGAAAAACCACTATGTTGGGTTAAGCACTGTTTGTTCAACTATGACATCAAATGCAGAGAAAAATAAAAATATAGGTAAATATATTTCAATGAATTAAAAACTTGTGTGTTAAAAGACACCATGATGTCTGTTACAAAACAAACCATAGAATTGAAGAAAAAAATCCAAATCATGCATTTACTAAAGGATTCATGTCCAGAATATGTAGAGAGCAGTTGAACTCTATAGCAATGAGACAAATGAGGTAAGTTAAAATGGCTCCAAATTCTGAATAAATATTTATCGGAATATACAAATGGTCTGGAGACATATACAAAGGTCTTCATCATTAGTCATTAGAGAAATGAAAGTACAATATGGATTTTGTTGATGAATTGTGGCAAATTCTGCGCAGTTTGAGTTCAGGTGTAAAATGACACCTTTCTTCATACCCACTACATTGCTGCATTAAAAAAGACAAAATAACCAGCCCTCAGAACAATGTGGAAAATTTTGATCCTTTATTCACCACTAGTGGAGCAGTAAAGA
>NW_008351346.1:1114561-1128029 GCF_000622305.1 Nannospalax galili | reverse complement strand
AATGGGTATAAAATATTACTCACAATGACTCAAATATGGAAGCAACTTAAATGTCCATATATGGATATTCAAGATGGATGTCCATCATAGAAAATCATCATAGAGGGTTGATAAACCAGCTCCCATGGTGACTGACGAAATAAAATGCTGTATCCATCCAATGGAATGCAATTCAGCAACTGAAAAAAGTGAAATAATTACACATACTAAATATCTGAGCCTTGAATATATGCTAAAAGAAAGATGCTCATCACCAGGACCACATCCGGTAAGCTTTGATTTATATTAAATGTGCAGGGCTTGCAAACCTGTCCATACAAGTGTAGACTCATGCTTTTTTGCATCTGGTCCAGGAATATAAATGGTGTAAACAAATGAGCAATGAGTACCAATGTGCAGGTCATGGGGGAGGGGAGTTGAAAATAGTATAAAAATTAGGACCAAGAAGATGGATTATCAGTAAAGAGCATGTAGTACTCTTGTAGAGGACCCATGTTTGGTTCCCAGCACACATGGGAGTTTGTTGTATAGGACTGGCCTCTGACAGACAAACACCATCTTCCAGAGCTTACCTGCATCTGCTTGCCTAAGATCATCAGAGCTGGGCTTGTTGTCTGTGGGGAGAGTCATGGGGACCCTCACTGGAGTACGCAGCCATACCTCCCAATCAGTGATAAGCAATTTGGCCCTAATTTCACATGGTCTTGGAGAAGAGCTAAAATACATAGGCTGGTGAAGACTAGAAGATGGGCTCTCTGGCCATTTTGTGTGTCTATAGGAAGGCTATCATGCATACTGGAGTGAAGAGTTTCCAGTGCAGCATTAGGGGGGAGCACCCACACTCCTGTAAGTAAACCTTCCCCAGTGCTCTTGTAAGTAAGCCCAATAAACTCATTTGTTTCCAAGAATGTGCTTTGCTGGAATTATGCTTCTGCTTGTCATTGGGGCCAAGGGAGGAGGGGGTGGACACTGTTTATATCCCCACCACCACCAAAAGGAATTTTAGTAACATGGTGACTCACAACCACCTGGAACTCCAGCTCCAGGGTATCTGATAGCATCTTCTTCTGCAGTTATTGGACAACTATGCTGACATACACGTACCTCCACTAAGACACACATACATACATATAATTTTACTTGGGGGGCAGTTGGTGCTTCAAAGGGTTTTTTTTATTTTTTTATTTATTTTTTAGAAGAAGTATTTCATTACAGCTTTAACATACTCAATAACAGTTTCCAGAGCAAAGATACAATATTGAACTCAGTATAAACCCTGTAAGACATAAAATTGAATGAGTTTTTAACCTTTAAAAAAGATCTCCATTTCATTTTAAAATACAGTTTCTTACAGAAAGACTCATTGTTCTTGCTAATAACACTTAGACGTTGATGCACGTGTCTCTAATCTGTATGTGTCTGATTATTACTAGTCATTGTCAGTTGCACTCAGATCCTTGGCACCTGACATACACATAATTTTAAAACTTTAAAAATCTTTAAAAAGAAAAATAATACAAAATTGGATTGGGGTGATACTTATATAGATCAGTGAATATACCAAACTGTTATAGTTTAATTACCTTTTTGATGGGAAAATTATATGACTTTGAACATAATATACTGATAAACTGCTAAAGAAAAAAGAAAAATGCCATCAGTCCCACAGACAAAAATGCTTAGAAACCAAAGACCACAGATGAAGAAATGAAAATGGCCAATTCCTGTATATAGAAATAAGCTACCTGAACAATTTCAAAACTGAGATACTAAGATAAAAATGCCACTTTTGACAGGGATTTAAGTTTGGTATAATGATTTTTTTATATGTTAGAAATGTAAATTGTTTAAAACATTGTAAGATGCAGTTTCAGCAGACAGATAAATATACAAAATTATCTAATGTGTCACTGTTTGTTATAATTTAATTACAGTAATATTTGCAATTTAATGATACAAATGTCAATAAAGTATAAATTCCTATGGGTCAATATTATTAGATACAATGTAAGCGATATGTTAAAGAAAATAAAAAATATCACATGAATAAAGTGAGAGAAGAAATTCCAGTAGAATACAACAATGAGATGCTATGGGAATAGGAAGTGAATGCATGGCCTATCAGAATCCTGATGCTTTTATATGTGTCAGGTAAGCCTGGGAGGAGAGACGGGGAGCAGCCAGGAAAAGCCAACTGTAGGAATGGGGTGGAAATCACTTTTACTACTTCTTTACCCAGGCTTACAGTTTTGTATAGCATTTTATTCAAATGTTTGAAATAGTTATTGAGTTGGTGTCATCTTGTGGAAACATAAGTAATATTCAGTAGTTATTTAAGTCTACAACACAGACATTTTTCTTTTGTACTCTACATATTTTCAATGATTGATCTAATAATTTGCATTTGACCTTGGGAAAGGGGGATGGGGGCTCAGCAATTACAGATGATTTAAGTTCCTTTTGTTTTTCTGCTCTCTCATCCTGCAGACTTCAATCTCAAGGCCACCACATCACCTAAAATGGAAGATGGAGTGTCATGTATCACATGCTTTTTCTTAACATCGCAGTCTTCTTTTTAAAATTCATTAATTTAGAGTTGAGAATTAACAATCATCACAAGACTATTGCCATTGGCTAATTTCCTTTGTAATTAAAATGTCTTGGTTAAAAATTGTGTTTCCATTGGCCTTTTAGACTCTTTCACTGCCACTTTGAATAGCTTATTCATTGAAGCAAAACCTCAGGAGGATACATTTATAAAGAGACCCAACAACATCAAATACACTCCTAATATTTCTCTGCTATTATACAATTTACCTTATCCATGTGTCCTCTCAAAGTTCCTATGTACTAAACATGTTTTACCCTAATTACATATCTTTCTCATTTAACAGTAGGGTGTCCTATATCAGAACACTGAGTTTTGACAGTTGTTCTCTCATCTCTATTATTCACATCTGGCAGCATTATAAAATGACAGGTCTTTCATAACTCCTTTGGAATTCACTATGGTAATTTTAATCATAAGTGATGAACTTTGTGTATTCTATGGACATAATGGGCAATTCTATATGACTGAGACTCTAATTTTACTTTATACTAATGGGCACTAATTGTAATGATCAGTGATCATGTCAGTTAAAGGCAGTGCTGAAAGCAATTGATGACAGCCATGAAATACCTTACAGCATTTTGGAATTGAAGTTGGAGTAGCCACTTTCAAAGACAGAGATCAAATTGACCATCAGGCAATGATGATCCTACACTTGTTTATACTATAGTATTATTTATATTATAATAGACACACCGCTCTTAGAAAAACAATGTCTTAAGGAGTTTTTAGTAGAATGGTACCTTCAAAAAAAAAGTACTGGATGAAATGTGTACATGACAGATAACTTCCCCACTGCCGTGGAACATCTGGAGTGAAGGGCATGCTAGACACACTGTCTACTTCCTTGTCTATGTTCTTGGATGGTCAGCCTTCTGCTGTGCCCCAATGAAGAAAGCCCTTTGAGGATTACTATATTTGTGTCCTAGCTGTAGATAGGCTCCAGCTCCAAAGTCACGACGTATTTTCATTGACAGTTGGGTAATGAACAAAAAGTACTCATAGGCACAGAATAAAGTGAAAGTCAATGGTTAAAAAAGACAACTTTCACTGAGTATCAACCATATATAGGCACTTATATTAACTCCAGCAACCAGTGTATGAAGAAACTGAGACAAAAATTCATGTGTATTCAGAGTTACATAAATTCCTAATAAGAATATACTGTCCATATAGTCTTTAAGATTTGATTTATTGTGACCTCATGTCTTTTAAAGACCCTTCTTTGTTGACTTCCAGGATGAGTGTGGATCATTTACCTTCTGTACTTCTATTGATTTTTTTTAATCACTGTGTGCTAAAACTTTCTTTCCCTTCAGTTAATTTCCTTTGTTAAATTTGAATCCCTTAAAATAGTGACATTATCTTTTAGCTAATTTCCTTTGTTGAATTTGAAGCCCTTAAAATAGTGACATATCTTACTGAGATGTTTCCCATGGCTCCTATGTATGATGTTAGGTTGTAGGAAATGTTCAGTAAACATTGAATAAATGAATATATGAGTGAATGAATGAGAAGAACAAAGAGTAATCAAACACAGTCATTAGATTAGAGAGTCAAGCCCAGTGGATATATTCAGGGACATGTCTGCTGCCATTTCCATACACAGCCTATCCAACTCACCATAGCCTTCACTAGTGAGCTTTTCTAGATGCCCAGAATTTCGGGTAGCCTTAGTGTGTGAGACTGATTTCACAGTACACTAAAGATTCACCACATTATAACAAATGTCTTTGAAGGGTTGCTCAAACATTGCAATTATTAAAAGGCTGGAAAATCCTTACAAGATGTACAATATAAAGCTAAATGATTATTGCTAACTTTATTGTTTCCTCTAACTGATATTTACTTTGTAGCTGATAGAAAAGTCAACAAACTTGAGTATCCTGATTCTTATTTATATTCTCTAAAATGAAGCTAGAAACTAGCAAGTTGGTAAATACTTGCAAATAAATTCATTATCAGTTTATTTTATTAATTGTATTACATAAAATAATAATATACAATAACATATTTAAACATATAAGTACAGGTGATATTTTTCTCTACATGTGTGTGATTATTAACTGTGGACATCTTTAAATTGAGTTACTGCTAGCTATCTTTATATATTACCTAATTTTTCTAAGATTGCTACATTTCTATGGTAAACAAATGACATAGTAATTATAATAATATCTAACATTTATTGAATGCTATTATGTGATGTATACTATGATGGAATCAATACAGTAATTATCCTATTTAATGCTATCACAACTCTAGAATACTAGCATTATGAATGACCTTATGGTTTTGATGCAAAATGTTCTCTGCAGGATCATGCATTTGAACATATGGCCCCCAGCTGGTGGCATTGTTTTGGGAAATTGTGGGTCTTTTAGGAGATGGGATCTAGCTAGAAGATGGTCCTGGTGGAAGGAGAAGACCTTGAAATTTATGGTTCAGTCCCACTTCCTGTCTTTTCTCTACTCCCTGTTCTGATAAGCTGTGCCAGCAGCTTACTCCCGTTGCCATGGAGCTGGCTGCCTCCATGCCTCTCCCATCATGATAGACCATGTTCCCTCAAACCATGAGACAAAATACATTCTTCCTCAGAAAATAACTAGTATAACTACTTTCAAAATCAGGAGAATGCAGCATGAAGTCATGCATTATACTGATCCTAAGGCTGATAAGGGGTGGGGGTAGGATTTGAGCTCAGAGACTGTCCAGTTTAATTCCATGTGCCCTATTTACTGAAAAAGAAAATTAGGGAGAAATGTAACAATATAATGCAAATGTGGTAAACTAAAAACAAAAATGCTAACTGGAGATGTGGCATACCAGATCCACCTAGGTCTATCTTTACCCTTAAAATAACTAATGTGAGTTTGTGCGGTCACTGCCAGCAGCAGCCACTCCTCCGCTCACCTTGGGCTGAGGCTGCTTTTCTCTCACCTGGTGCTGAGGCAGCTCTTCTGCTTTCCCTGTGCTGCCTCCTGTCATGGCTGCTTCTGCCCGGTCCCAGACCCCAGGGCTGGTGAGGAGACTGTGTCAGTGGAGCCACATTCAGACACAGGAGACCAGGTTCAGTGACATAGGTCTGGTTTATTGCAGGAAGGCACAAGCTTATATAGGGGTAGTGGACCAATCACAACACAGCAAGTAGGATACCTTATTAGCATAACAGGTTTAGCATCCAATCACAGTACAGCAAGTAGGATACCTTATTAGCATAACAGTCTCAGCATTCTTTTAGCATAACAGACTTAACATCCTATTGCAGAATAGCAGGTAGGATGCCTCATTAGCATAATGCAGAGCCTGGACTCCTGGAAACCACGTGACCCTGACTGTTGCAATATCTAAGTGTTGCAATTTGGAATTCCAAAGGTGGTGATTAGGGAGTGGCAAGCTCTAGGCATCAGTCTCATGATCTACCAATGGAAGCAAATGTCACAAGGCATTCCTTGTGGCTCTAGTGGTTGGGCCGTTGCCTCAGGCCTGCTGTGTGGTTGTCAATAAGACTTTCACCCCAGGCTCAAGCCTGTCTCCCACAAGTTTGGACCATATAAACTCTAATACATCCTCCAATGTTAAATTCTGACATTTCCAAGCTTAGAGAACTTGGACATATGAGCACTGATAGGCCTAATCAGAGGCTCTTTAATTTGACAGTATACACAGGGAAGACATTACTCTCACTCAGCAATAATCAGATTTGGAGTATCATTACATCTGTCAACTGAGTAGGGCTTCGTGGACTTATGCCTCAGTAACTTTATATACTGCGTCTGATTTTCTTAGAACAATTTTGAGATGAACTATTTTTAGTATGCATAGACAGAGTAAAAGAAATAAAGAACAGCAGCGGCTGTGAGGGGAAGAGAAGGAGGGGAGATGGTAAGGTAACAAAAGGGTAAAATAACCATTCAGTGGAATGCGTGTTGTAATAGAGTTGTCTTTTCAACATGTTCACCATGGTAGAGTCCTGACACTCAGAGGTCTTTGATTTAATACACAAGGTATATAACATTGTACTTTTTTTAGCCTTCTCATTCTAAATGTGCTGCTTTATATTAAATTATAGATACCATTTTATCTAGATTCGTATTTATTTTACATATTTAGCATAGTTGTGTTTCTAGGATATTTAAGTTATAAATATGATTACAGAGATCTATGTATTTGACTAAAGATCAACAAATCTAGATACATTAAAAATACTCAGCTTTTTCTATTAAGTGTGTGATAGAAACCTAGAATTTCTGCACTAGTTTCTAGATTAAAGCAGAAAATAGTAATTTTCTGGGAGAGACAGTTTAGAGCAGGAAAAGGGAACACAGACAAATACTGACATCAGAAACAGACGACCCAGATATTTATTCTGTAAAACACCTGGGTATTCTGAGAAGACCCAGACACAATATTTAAAGATTTGGGGAGGAGAAATATCATTAAAACAATTGCATTTCATCAAAAATCACCAATGAAAGAGGACTTTCTATAGATAAAAGAAAATGAATTATAGTAATGAAATTTGAACACTTAAAAAGAAATAGTTCACATATGCAAGCTTCTAGTGGCCTGAAAGCCTCTGTTTCCATGTGTTCACAAGCCAGCTCTGGCTCCTCCAATCTTTCCAGCTCCTCTTCCACAATGGTCCCTGAGCTGTAGGTGGATGAGGTTTCATATAAGAGTCCTATCCTACACTCTACAGTCTCTTATTCTTTAAAAACTTGGCCAGTTGTGGTCTTCTGTGTGCATCACACTCTGTTGTGTAAGGAAGCTTTACTGGTGAGAGTTGAGGGATGCATTAGTGGCAATGGTGGCATCGAGTACAAGACCCATGCCAGCTCAGTTTAAAAAGGGCCCAAAGGGGAGGAGAGAAATAGGTGGCAGGCCAGCACTAGACTGAGAACTATTGGAAACTCATTGCTGCTGGGTGAGGGAGAGTATGACTTACATACAATCTCTAGATGGGCTGACTAGACTCCATTGTATAAATTTACACCAAAGGACATTTGGGTACAAATGCCTGAATATATAGGATTTAACCTGTATGACAGAATAAATGAGGTCTGGGGAGCATGGAGGAAGCATGGATGGGGGAGGAGGTCTAAATTTGATTAAGAACTGTTGTATGAAATTACAAAAGCCAAATATATATATATGAAGATATGATATAATAATAGGAGCATTTGGGACTCAAAAAGCCAATTATTTTGCCTACATATATGGACAAACATTTGAACAATCATTTTCTTCTATTTTATTTAAACAAAACGAATTCTGTTAGTGCAGCCCTGTTGTTCTAGACTCCAGTCTGCTCAGAAAAGTGAACAAGTGTCCACTGTGCCTGGACCAATGGAAAAGATCCTGGGTGGTTTCAAGGTTGGTCAAGTCTAAAAGGTAATACATATTACTTTCAGAGCAGTGAAATGAATTAATTACAAGGACAAGAATGTTGGGTTTACTGCTGAGTGTATGACAATAATGAGTGAATCATCTTAATTTTAGGGTCTTAACAAAGAAAAAGTACTGAGTGGTTTTAATCAATACTAGGAAGCAAATTGAAGGAAGATCAAAATTATAAAGAAAAATGCAAATATGAAAGAAGATAAATAGCTGATTTCCAAACTCTACAGAAATGAGAAACTGATTGGATGTAGAGAGAACTATTCAAGAGAAGAGATCAAAATTTAGAAGAGCAGCATCTATTTAAATGTTAAAATTTCCAAAAGAAAAGAGAGATAGGCTTGTATTTGACCAAAGGGTATGCAACAAGGATAAAATTGCAGAATATACAAGAAGGCAGATGCTGGTTTATATCTGGAGGATTTTCAACTAGAATTTTCCAATACTGAAGTAGCTGATGAGCTAGGGAAAGCCCTTCAGTGGGGTGTGTTGAAACAGAGCCCCTTTGATCTTCTGTAGGGGGATTAGGAAGAGGGTTAGCACAATAGTTAGAAGTTAGTTTGGGAATCTGATCTCTGAAGTTGTTTTTTAAAATTTAACAGAAAGGAGCAATGATTTGAGTTACATTAAACATGATGTATAATTATATGAGGCCCTACATTTTTTAAAAGATTTTATTTATCATTTTCATTTTATGTATATAAGTGTTTTGTTTGCATGTGTGTAAGTGCACTACATGTATGCAATGCCCACAGAGGACAGAAGAAGGCATCAGAACCCCTGAAACTAGAGGGTTGTGAGCCACCATGTGAGTGTTGGGAACAGAACCTAAGAGCCAGTGCTGTTAACCACTGAGCCACCTCTACAGTCCTGGGAACTACTATATTCTTTCTAACTCCTTAACCCCATATAGAGCTACTGTTTAGTTGAACATTGTAGGGAAATGGAACGATGCTGGAGACATTAGGAAAGGTGATGGCAAATCCAGTGAAATTTGAATAGAAAAAATAAACTGTACTCAGAAAAATAGGTTAACTTTCCTCATACATAAATCCAACCCAACATCCAAGGTCTAGGTTCAAGGAGCATTTCTTAGAGGCACACCTCACCCCTCAACTTTTAACTCTCACATAAAAGCCGATCATTTAAATGTTTTTAGTATCATCTGTTATGGAAAACCTGAAGAAAATCCCCCAAAACTTTAAAATTCTAAAGTCTATCAATACTGTTTTAAAATCTTTTTCTACCTAATTTATCCCATCTCCATAATGCATTTTCTCATTTTTACTATTTTCCCATCAATAATCTTGGTTCTTAGGTTCTTGATGATAGTGATTTCACAAAATCTCCCTCCTGTAAATACTCCTTGTTGTTGGGATATAATTAAGTTTCCAGGTTGCTTAGGAAACTAAACCTAGGCAGCAGCTGTCAGGGTTTTAGAATCAGGTCCCACTCCAATTCAGCTCTTTTGTCAGAGGTTAAATAGACGACACATATTATTTCAGATGAAGCATTTTAAAAATAATGTATTTAATTGATTTTAAAAACATATTTTGTAATTTTGTAGTCCACAGAAATTATTTCTTATTTCTGAGAGTTGTTAAGGGGAAAGAAGACCGTGCTGCTGTTAGGAATGCATATTCCAGAAGGTGACAAACCATTGTGTTGGATGCAGGCAGCATTGGGGACCTGGCTGTGAAGGGGATGAAAGCTCTGTTTGCAGGAGTGCCAGCATCTCCAGACAGGCAAATGAAAACCACCTGCCAGAGCAATGACACCCAGGAGCCCTCCTCAGGCCAGGCAGGCAGAGGCAATTGTACTTAGAAAATGAAGGAATAAAAGAGTTCAGTGTCATAGAAATTAAAATGGCTCCAGTGATGAACACCATTAAGGATAAGGGCTCCAGCTGTGGCTTTCACAGAGTTATCAAGTTTTTGTAGACAGTTTTGCACGTTTTAGCCCCACAATTAAAGATGTTTATCAGAGGACATGTATCTGTATCAACTGGCAGAAAGCATAGCACTTCACTTTCAAGTATGTTAAAATTATTCACTGTCATTTTTTCCATTTCTATATGCACATATTGATGCAGTCACCAATACATGTTTATGGTATGCCAGAAAGGTGATATAAAGTGCTAGGTGCAGAGTAATACAGAGGAGTGTCCCACTATAATGCCACTAAGCAGAACGAAGGGGAACTCTGCAAGATCTGCTAGCTATGAGCAGACATTTTCTTCATATGAATGATAATGAAGAGATATGCTTTATACATAGTAGAAATAATTTGTTTTTTCATCAAATCATTAGTGACCAGCCCTAAACACAGGTACACACGAGCACCACTAAATGGACCCTTGTATGCAGAAGTAATAATCAAAGAGGAGAAGAAATTGAGAGGGAGTGGAGAGCATGGAAGGAGTTGGAGGGGGACTAAAAGGGGTGGGAAGAAAGCAAAGACAATACTTATATATGAAATTTTCAAAAATTAATAAAATAATAAATAGGAAAAAAACCAATTTGTTTCCTCTCACAAGTGGAATCTGAAGCAAATTTGCATAAGAGTTTAAGAGGGATTTTTAGTGAATAAGAAGGAGCAGAGAGAGGGGAAAGGAGGGATAAATGTGGACAATGACACTATATGCATGATCAAAAAATATTTTGCACACGTGTGTAAGATATCACAATGAAACCCACTATTTCATACGACTAATATACACTAATAAAATCTTTTTCTAGTAGAAATTAGTTTTATTTATGTGACCAGAAGTTTGTTAGTATGGATAACAGTAAGGGGAAATAATTTAAGAAAAATTACAAATAACCTCTTGTGCATATTTCAACTAATAAATTAATGATAATTCAACTGAGGCTTTTAAAAAGAAGCATTTTCTCTCTTTCTTGAGTCTGTAGTAGAAGGAGAGCCAAGAGTGGAGACGTGCAACGTTGTGGTTCCCAATTAGAGGTGAAACACTAATGACTTGAACAATGGAATCAGCCAAAGAGACTAAAAGAGGCAGAAAAATATGAGCAGGACCTTGGAGGCAAAATTGATAGGATTTTATATTTGGGTGTAGATGAGTAAGAAAGAAGCTAAGTTTCAAGCTACCATTTCTGACAAAAGCAGAGAGTGTGGAGTTAGGACCATTCTTTGAGTTCACACCAATGACAAATCGTGGAATTTCATCTGAGTGCCTTTCCTCCCTGGCTCATTTTTGTTCCAGGTGCTGGAGATACAGTGAGGAACAAGGAAGACAACGAACTTGACCCAAATAAATTTTTCTTTCAAGTGAGGAAAACAGAAGGAAATAAATTGCCAATGCATAAACATGATAATTGTACAGTAGAAATGTACTGAAGTCCTCAGCAGAAGTCCTAAGATTGACAGGTAAGAAAAGGTTAAGGATGTGATAAACAGTGATGGAAGCTCAGGTAACAAGAAGATGAGAGGGTACAGCAATTCTTCCCTAAGAAGATGGCTTATGGGCTGACAGATGAGATGGACACAGTCTTATGAATGTCTGAGAACTGCATCCCAGGTGGAGGAACCAGTTAGCACACAAGGCCTAAGGTTTGGCTAAAGTATGTGTGTTCTAGAAACAAGAGATCTGAGTAAATAGAGTCATCAGATGAGTGGGGCAAGTGGAAGGTCATGTGATCACAAAGGTTAACAAGGACACAAAAATGAGTAGGTTTCAATAAGGAGTTTCAATTTTATTCTGACATTAATAAGAAAACTAATGAAACAGAATATCAAAAAGGATGACATTACAAATGTCTAGTAGAATAGAAAATTTAAAGTCTCAATATATGGCTATTTCTTTATAACTGCTTGCCGTTTCCTGAAAGAATTATGAGTCAACTTACCAACTTATGATAATGGATGGGGATGAATTTTGGGACATTTGAGGAAAGAGGAGAGAAACAATATTCTGTTGCATGAACGCAAGTTGAAGAAAAAAAAACAGTGCTTAGATTTATCCAGGTTTTATTTTTCTTAAGCTAGTATTAACAGATGGAAGGAAAATAAATGAATTAATGTTTCCAGGGGTTCACCTATGATAATCTACAGTAAAATAAACTTGAAACAATGATGAATGAAGAGAGACATACATAGGGCTAGAGGCCTTCAGATGAGGGAGAAGTTGTTACACTGAACTTATTAGAATGAACTATTAGCAGAAGGTAGAGGAGAAAGGAGAGAGAAAGAGGTTTGAAATTGATGTCTCAGAAGCAGTACAACTGACCATGGCATGGCCTTGAGTGAGAGGGATGGAGAACTCATTGAAGGAAATGAAAACCAGAAGATTGGTGGACTGTTTTAATTAAGTGGTTATGGAAGCTATCAAACCTCACGTTTAGCGCAGTAGCAGAGAATATAATGTGCCAGATGGTAAAAACAGTAAATGATCTCAGCTAAGGAGTATATAATGTTATTACATGAGCTTCAAATTATCTTGAGTGTTTGCAAAAGGACTGGGGGAGAGTTGCTTTGCTAGAGCACGTGGTTTTAGGATGACTTCCCCATAGGCAATGTTTACGAAAGCACTGAAATCTATAAGACAGACAAGAAAAAAGTTAATATAGAACCAGAAATTAAGCATTAAGATAGGCAAGAAATGAGAGATTCCATCAGGGGATGAAAGGTGAATAGATGGAAATTGTGAGGTCAGCTGGTGAAAATTTTAAGATGATTTACTCTAAGGGAAAGAGAAAAGGAAGAACAGTAAATGAGAATAAGAAGCATCTAGAAGGGCAGAAGAGGTCCTACAAGTAACATGAGAGAGTTATTTGTGATGTCAAAGTTTTGATTAAGGTAAGAACAGAAGAGTGTTCTAGCAATGTGAGGATGTGGATGACTAAGTCAAGTAGACACTGGTGGAACAAAGAGGCCAGATGTCCAAGTGCCCTAGTTTGAAGATAGACTTACAGGTAAGAGATATAATTGACAGATATGAATTATTCCCAAGAAAGACAGATATAAGCTCTTTGAAAAGAAGACCAAAGACAGCCAAAGGGAACAATATGATTTAGAAATGATTTGATTTATTATTGTTTTTAATAAATTCCTATATTTGAATAATTCTTACATTTGTATTCCTATGTGACCCTATGGTGGTAAACAAATACCTTCAAACATTCAAAATTATATATATATGTGTGTATATATATATATGTATGTATATATACATACCAATATACATGCCAGGCAGGGTGGCACACAGTTTTAATCCCAGAACTCAGGAGTCAAAGGCAGGCAGATCTCTGCAAGAACAAGACCAACCCAGTCTACAAGGAGTTCCTGTTTCAAAAACAAACCAAACAAAAACAAAAGGTAATATATATATATGTGTGTATGTATATATACACATATACATATATATATATATATATATATATATATATATAGCGTTAATGTCGGGGGGGAGAAATGACTCAGCAGAGGACACATGTTGAG
>NW_008351346.1:1108484-1114417 GCF_000622305.1 Nannospalax galili | reverse complement strand
ATATTTGGTATTTGGGGGCCATAAAAATAATATGTATTTTTTAAGTCTATCCTCTACATTCTACGGTACAGTTGTCAAGTGTGGTGAACATGTTATTCAAGTGCAACACAGTGCAACACAGACATGGAAGACTGCCTTCTGGATTGGTTTCTATAGTAAAATGCTATTTTAGGAAACAGAATCATGGAATTAAAATAAAACACAGAGAAAGGTTCAAAGATGTTTTATAGTAACAAGATAAAGGGCTTTATCTCTGTGATACTTTGTCTGTGAGGGAAATAATCACCCAGAAAGAAATGTCAGAAATCTCCTAAGGAAGAAACTCTGACTTAGCAGATGGTAAGTAGGAATCACTTGAGAGGAGGGGTCAATTATCTTGAAAGAAAGTTCTCAGATATCTTCCAGAGTTGCACTATTTCTTCAACAATTAACCATATATGGAGCAAAAATTTTAATATATCCCACATGCACAAGTACTTCAAGTATCTCAAAGTTGTCTTGAAGGCATCTAACAAGTAGATAAGGATTCAATCAAAAAATTCTAAGTTTTTCTAAGAAGAAAATGAACCTATGACATCTGCATCATAAGGTATTTATTATGCAAACTAACAGGAGAACTCTAATTCTATTTCAAGTGGTCCTCCTTTCCCAGCATGAGTGTGGGAGTACAGAAAAATCCATGAAGGGCAGTCCACTCATGTTTCCTATTTCCCTCAGCCTTAAATTAATGTTGAAATATTCTGGATCCAACAACAAAGAGGACTGTGCTTCTTCCTCATCAAGGTTTTGCCCAGGCAGAAAGGTGGGCCTGAGAGATGGGCATTAATGATGAATTCTACATTTGCCCAATATGATTGACTTTTGGAACAAACTGTAGAGAAATTAACAGGTAAACGTTTTATTAAAACCAATGGTGGTATTGATGGAAAGCACTTAAATGGATTCTCAGTACTTTGTGATAAAATTAGCCACAATCAAAATTTCAGAACAATCAAAAGCTAACCATAGAGAAGCCATGAAGGAGCCAAGACAGGCATTCCTGGAATCACAGCAACCCTGTGGTATGGGAAAAATGTGTACAAAGAGGAGGAGTGATCAGAGCAAGCAGAGTGTGCACATATTAAAGGGTAATTAGAGTGGGATACAAAGATGATCTGGAAACATTTCCCAAGATACACACAGATCAGCACACAGCACAAGTCCCACTGTACCTAGATAATTAAACATATCCTCTGAACAACCTCTGGTTGAACAATAAGCTCCTTAGAGCAAAGGGGCACTCCTAGTAAGGCAGCTGAAAAATAAAATCATACACGCCCTTGGTGGTCTTGAAAATTTGTGGCTACCAAAACCTGCATCTTATCAGAAGTGTTTATTGTAGGGAAAAGCCAAGCTAATAGCTAGCTAATCTTGCGGGGAAGGGGAGGATTACATAAAGCATCTAAAGTGTGAAACATATCTCAAACCATGCGTATATACAATGTTAAAAATGATAAAGACTAACTTACTGAACAGGATTAAGCACAAGCCTTAAACAACAAAAAATTTATTCTGACCCAGGGTCTACCCTGTCGTTCACAGATAATAGAGGCTGCATACTTCAAATGAGGTATTTCAGAGACAACTAAGCCATTAAACAAATGAATAAATGACCAAGCAAAAAGCACCACCAGCTGTTGGATAAGGGGAGACCAACAGGATCTTGACATATTACAATAAATTATCTAAAATGACGAGTTTTACAACAAACTTGCAGTACACACACACACACACACACACGCATATACACACAATGAAGTCAAATGTAACCAGTCATTATAAATACATTCAGAACTGCAGTACACCAAATTTGGGTAATTGAAAACCATGTGTAGTGACATTATCTCCTTGGGTAAATAATCAATAAAAAGATGGTCATTTTTTAAAGAACTATATGGAATTACTGGAATTGAAAAGTGTAATAAATTAATACAATGCTTCATTGACAAAGATCACATTAAACATACCAACGGTCATGTTATGCTCATGAGTAGAAAAGAGAAAAGGGAAGAGAAGAAGAAGTAAGAATGAAATGTGCTCAAAGAAAGAGTAACGCAAATCCTGTTGAATTTGATGAAAAAAATTCGTTTGCACATTTGAAAATTTGAAAAAATCTGAATGGATAAGAGCATTAGAATCTAAATCTAGACAAATTGCAATAAAAATGTTGATAGCGAGAGACAAAGAAAAATATCTAGAAGGCAGAAGATAAAGATGACACATCCAGGACAAGGAGACCTGAGTGAGATTATTTTAACGGCAGATGTCTCATCAGAAACAATGGAAGTCAGAGGCAGTGGGATGACATATTCAGAATAGTGAAAGTGAAAATTGTCAACCAAAAACTTTTTCAAGCAAAAAAAAACCATCTGTCAGAAATGAAGGCAGAATAAAGAAATTTCAAGATACATAAAAATGGAGAGAATTTGTTCTTTGTAGACTTGTCTTAAAAGAAGGGGGATTTTCAGGGTGAGTGTCAATGATATCAGACAGCACTTTCAATCCATCCCTTGCCAAACAGTATCATTAAAATAAGTATGTGGGCAATTATATGAGATAATGTAATTGATCAATTATCTAGTCAGAAAATCTATACAGAAACCATGAACTTGTATTGTACTATAGACTAAATGGATCAGACAGGCATACATAGAATACACTAAAAGTAACAGAAAATAGCGCCTTCTCGACACCTTTGAGGAATTATCCAGGATAGAGCAGATGGCAGGCTACAAAAGAAATCTTAAATTTACGAAGATTAAAATAATATTGGTATTCTTTTCCAACCACAGTAGTATAATTCTAGAAATCAGTAACAGAGAGAGTTCTGAAGGATCCACAAGCATGTGAAGACTGAACAACATATTCCAAAACAACAATGTATCAGAAGAATCCAAAAGGGAAACCACAGTATCTATAGACAAACAAAAACTTGTAGAATGTAGCAAGTGAGATCTTAGGAGGTAAGTTTATCATAATAAATGACCATATTAAGAAAAAAAGGGGGGCTGGAGACATGGCTTAGTCAGTAAAATGCTTGCCTTGAAGGGACAAGAAACTGAGTTAGGTCCCTAGAAATCATGTTTAAAAAAGCCAAACATGCATTGTTGTAGTCCCAGTGCTAGAGAAGAAAAGACTTGTGATCCCTGGGACTCATGACCAGTCAGCCTAGCCTAATCAGCAAGCCCCAGGTCTCTGAGAGATCCTGTCTTTAAAAAAAGGTGGACGGAGCCTGAGGAATTCTGCCCAAGGCTGTCTTCTGGTCCCTTCACACACATTCACACTTGTGGATGTACACCATTACCTACCTGCAGACATGAACAGACAGACACAGACACTTAGACATACAGATACACAACACACACACACACACACACACACACACACACAATGAGAGAGAGACAGAGAAAGATAGAAAGAGCAAAAGATTAAAAAATTCACAAGTAATCTGTTACAACTCAAGAAACTGAGAAAACAAGAACAAACGACACAAGTTTAATAGAAGGAAATAATAAAATAGAGGATAAATAAATGAAACAGAGTAGAGAAAAGATAGACAATTTCAGCAAATGAGGCCTTATTTTAAAAATATAAAGAAAAACTATAATGAATTGTTATATACTATTATAAAACATCTAGAAGAATTGGATGCATCGCTACGCAGACACAACCCATAAAGATTGAATACTTAATAAATCAGAAGATTAAGTGAGAGATTAAAAAGAAAAGCCCTAAACCAGATGGCCTCCAGGGTGAATTCCACCAAGCATTTACCAAATAATTAATGCTAATCTTAAACTCTTATGCAGAAATGAAGTAAAGGATGTCTTCCAAACTCTTCTTATGAGACCAGCATTATTTTTATAACAAAGCCAGAAAAAGATACTGAAAAAGTAAAAATTTCTATTCAATATTCTCAATGAATATAGATGCAGAAATTCACAGCAAAATCAGCAAATTAAGTTCAGTATCACATTAAGAAATCAAAGTACATAATTAGGGTGGATTTATCCTTTACTTGAAAAGATGCTTTTCTATAGTAATATTAAGTCCTGTGAGCCACCCTGTTACTGAATAGAGGACAAAAATATGATCTTCTCAATGGGTATGTGAAAAACATGATGAAATTTATCATCAATTAATGATTTAAAAAACTCTCATCAAGTTAAGTATTGAAGAACTTTACTACAACAACATAAAGATCATACATGTCAAGCCCATCTATTAGGGTGATAGTCAGAAAAAAGATAAGAGATGGCACGTTTTTATGAGGGTGAAAAATTCTTGTTTGTGCCTGGTAAACTGAAAGTTGGTACAGTCAATATGGACAGCACCATGAAGTTTCTCTGTAAGTAGAACTTAGAAATGCTACAAAATTTGGCAGTCCTTTTTCTGGGTATTTATATCTAAAGGAAATGAAATTAGTGTTTCCAAGGGACGGCCACACCCCTATGTATTGTATGTATTGTAGCGTTATTCGCAATAGCCAAAATACAGAAACAACTTAGATGTCTAGCAATAGTTAAGTAGATAAAAATACGTGAAAAAAATAAATAATCTCTTAGACCAAAAGAACACTTGTCAAAATAAAATAAACTGGATCTACTGGACTATATCACAGTTTAAAACTTTTGTGCTTTGTAGGATACTCTTGACAAGAGGAAAAGACAATACCAGAAATGGATATTATTTGTAAATTGTATGCTGATAAGAGCTTCATAGTTATATAAACTATGAAGAACTCAGAGAACTCAGTATTAGAACATTAAGCAGTCTGATTTACACAGTCTAGCACTGTGTACAAAGGACATACAGAAGATTCCCATTATGCCAGTTAGGGAAATGCAAATCAAATCACAGTGAGATATCATTCCACATTCTACTAGGATGGTTATTAACAGGCAAATATGAAACAAGAAATAAGAAATCATTAATTTCTGTAAGGATGTATAGAAACTGATACCTTCACACACTGTTAATGACAACATAAACTGATTTAGCTATTGGGGAATACTGTTTGGCAGTCCCTCAAAACTTTAAACAAAGTTACCATATGGGATGTTTAACTTTACATGTAAACTTGACTGGGCCAGGAGATGGATGTATATCTGGCAAACATCTGGTAAACATTATCCCTAGGTGTGTCTGTAAAGGTGTTTCCAGAAGGGAATTAATCTTTGAATTGGTAGATTGAGGGAAGCAGCTTTCTCTTCCCAATATGAGCATGCACCATTCACCTCAGAGTCTGAACCTTCCCAGGGGGAATCTCAATGCAGGTGTGCACCAGTCACCCCACTGAGAGTCTCAGCAGAACAGAAAGAGACAGCTGACTGATCTCTGCCTGACTACATGGTACACTGACCAATCATTCTTGTGCTTCCATTGAAATGCAACTTTTACCACTAGTAGTCTGGTTTTTAGGACTTTGAACTTAGTTTGGAATTTATACTCTTTATATCACAATATATCTTAGTTGTTCAAATCTCAGAACACAGATTGTGGTATTTCTCAGTCTCTATTAAATGAGTCATTACATAGGCACTCTCAACACAACACACACACACACACACACACACACCTATCTGTCATTCATCATCTATCTATCTATCTATCTATCTATCTATCTATCTATCTATCTATCATCTATCATCCTGAATAATGCAAAGTTTGATAATGAGAGTGATTGGAATATTTGTGTATGTGCCAAAATCCATTGCTGGACTGAATCAGATAAGAAATCAACCATTTTCATCTATCTATCTATCTATCTATCTATCTATCTATCTATCATCTATTATCCTGAATAATGCAAAGTTTGATAATGAGACTGATTGGAATATTTGTGTATGTGCCAAAATCCATTGCTGGACTGAGTCAGATAAGAAATCAACCAT
>NW_008351346.1:1091849-1108411 GCF_000622305.1 Nannospalax galili | reverse complement strand
TTTGTTCTTGCAGAAGACCTGGGTTCGAATCCCAGCACTCACATGGCAGCTAACAACTGTCCATAACTCCACTCCCAGGGGATCCAACAGTCTCTTCTGTCTTCCACAGGCATTGCAGGACACGGGTGCACTTATCTACATGCAGGCAATACACACATACACATAAAATAAAAATAATAAATAAAATTTTAAAAAGGAAATCAACCATTTATGGGAAGCAAGGTGCTAGGTGTCTACATGTTATACATTTTAAGATTTTTAGAAAACTAAACACAATAATGCTACATCACTAGAAAAACCATTGAGAAATAAAAAGGATGAACTTAGGAATACAAATTCTCAGCTCAAGAGTCATATACAAAACTTGATATATCTTTGTCTCAAAGAAGGTCCTCATGCCCCATAGCTGCAGGGTGAGATGGCTGGAAATGAAATGTAAAGTTTCATATTGCAATTTAATAAACTATAACACAAAACTTCCAGTATTTCAAGATGTTTACTGTTAGAGAGGACATTGATTGGAAGAGAATGGGGTCCTAAAGTTCAGATGGAGATGTGTGTTATACTTAGGTTTTGTCAAATTGACACAAAGATAGACTTATTTGGGGAAAAGGAAACCCAGTTCAGGAATTTCCTACATCAAACTGTCCTGTGGGCATGCTGAGGGGCATTTTCTTAATTGTTAATTGATGAAGAAATGCCCAGCTCACTGAGGGTGGCATCATCCCTGGGAAGATGGGCCTAGGCTGTGTAAGAAAGGTAGCTGAAGAAGCCATAGGTAGCAAGCCAGGAAGCAGCATTCCTCCCTGGCTTCTGCATTCACGCCATCCTTGAATTCCTACCTTGACTTCCCTAAAGATGGACTATAACCAGTGAGATGAAATAAACTCTCTCCTTCCCAAGCTGGTTCAGATCAGTGTTTATCACAGCAACAGAAAGCTGACTAGGACAATACGAGGTAGGATCCTAATGAAACTGGAGTTATTGAGCCCCAAATTCTTATGCCTTCCTTGCCACTGTCTGAGAAGAGAGCCAGAAGAAATGAATGCCCTCCTCCAACTTGCTATGCACTGATATGCTTATCTTCAGAATCTACCTCAAAACAAACCAACAAACAAAAAACAAACAAAAACACACACCTTTTCTTTCTTTAAGGCTCAAGTCTCAAAAGACCACTAAAGTGCTAGGAGTGAAAGATAATGCATAATTATTGAGAAAGTATGTTAAAGGCCAAAAAAAGAATCTCTTAAATTTTCTAATTTGTGCAGAAGTAAATACAGAAATAATTACAGAGGAATAAATCACATTGAAGTGGCAGGCAGGAAGCCAAGAGCCCAGGTCAGAAGGAGGGTTAGGCTATAACTCTCTAAGGCCCACACTCAGTGACTGACCTCCAGCAGCCATGCCTCCAGGCCCAAAGCGCCACAATCTCCAAAACAGCACCATTAGTTGGGAATTAAGTTTTTTTTTTTTTTCTTTTTTGGTGTTTTTGAGACTGGGTTTCCTTGTAGTACCAGGTATGTAGACCAGGCTGATCTCCATCTCACAGAGATCCACCTGCATCTGCCTCTGGAGTGCTGGGACTAAAGGTATAAGCCACCACGCCCAGCCAAGCAGGAACCAAGTATTTTGACACATGAGTGTGTGGGACATTACACATTTAAACATTAATAACCTTGAATAAAGAAGAGACCAGATGTTGTGCAGGAAAGACTTTGATATATAACAATACATTTATACTGTTGATTTTTTTTGTACTAAAACTTCTCAAAAAGATGTGACTTTTTACCAGCATAACTTTATTAAAAAGAATTAACTATACCTTTCAAGGACACTCTACACTGACCCTGAATTGATTGTACTTAAATAAGACTCCAAGTGCCATTGATCCTCCAGTTAAGGAGAGGACTTTATGAAAGTGTGATGATGAATAGTATTATCTCAAATCTGCTTCAAAATGGGCCTACTGGGCAACCTAACCCATCTCTGGTTATTTCTTCTGCTTATGTACCATTGGAATAGACACAGAAACTGGAAGAATCTTCATAATGTTTCCCTGATCATTTAAGAAAGACCACATTGGAAGCAGCTCAAATGCCTAAATACCCCAGATAAAAGAAGCCAGCTCATTTCCTGCACAGGTTGCAGAGAGTAGTGCCACCATTAACAATTCAAAGGATGCAGATGAGGTTTTTTTTTCTATATCCATATTCAATTCTCTAATTTGGCTTGCGTAGAAGAAAGACTGATCTTGGAGATGACTGAATTTTCAGAAGCTTAACCAGGTGGAGGATATAGTTGCAGTTTCTGTATAAGATATAAGCAAATTATATTGAGCAATTTAATACATACTGTGGTCCTTGGCAAGAAATTATGAATCTGGAAAATGAATTTTTTTCAGTTACTTGTTTGTAAATACCACCAGCAACATTTTGCTCTCAGGTGGCAAAGCCAGTAATATATTTCCACTTTTATACTGCAGTGATGTATCAGTTCTCTAGGCCTATGCCATCAATTGACTTTGCAAGAATTCAGACAGTATTTCCTATCTACAATGGATCACACTGATTCATTAGATTCTGATATTATTCTCATTAGACATATATTCATGTAGCATATGAATAAGAAGTAATTATTGTTCTAAACTTGCAAGACATCTGTGTCTAAGATGATGGAGGAACAAATTTAAAATCCAGAAACATTCTTATGGACATTTCTCAGGTTCCAGTTGTGTGGGGTATGTAATTTCCAAGGTAAAAGATTAGTTGTTTCTTCTGTGTGCTTAATCCCTCCCCAACCAGAAAACTGGCACGATGCCTACTATGATGCCATGGGATTTATAGGACCATATTTGCCATTTGGGTGTGCAACCTGAACTACTTGCTGAGGGACTAAGAAGCTACTAATTTAGAGGGAGGCCCAGGATAAGAGAAAATTCTGAGGTCTGATTTGTTGTGTAAGCTGCTCTGCTATTGTGGTCACTGGAACAAGCAAATTCAGTACTTCTATGACAGGGCTAGATGGGGATCTATTCAGATCCTGTGGCAGATCCCTCTTGATGAGCCAGTGCATACCTTTAGGATTCTGGAGCAAAGCCTCATTGTCTTTGATCGATAACTACTCTTTTTTGAGAGACAGCTCTTGACCTTCAACCTTAATATATACTACTCAACTATGGCCATCAAGTTACCATAGACCTGGGGTCATGAACTGGACAATATATGACCCAACAGCCCTAAAGTAACATTACATCACTAAATGGAAGGGCTGTATATAGGACTGTGTCCAAGTAAGCTGTGGAAGAAAAGAAAATTACATGAAAAAGTGATCAAGGTACTGATAGTCCTCTGTTGTCTTCTCTCTCCCAGCTGCTACTGTGTTCTCGTGCTCAGTAGATGTAGGAAGCAAAGACTTGGAACAGGCTTACAGCTATTTCTAAACAATGTACAGGTGTTCCCTGAGAGTGAGCAGCTGCAGTGCTATATAGTTCTTTCTGGAACATTCCTGAAGAACAGTGGCAGTCTAAGAGCCTTGTGTTAGGCAAGACTTTGAGCAATGCATGTGTTTATTTACCTTCCTTGAAAAGAGAAATGATTAGATATATAATTATATGGAGATGCAGAGGGCTGGCTAATGATCTGCTAGGATTACCAGGAACTTTGGATAAAACATGATTGGAAAATTTTCAATAAGGATATTGACACAAAAGCATCTAGGTAGACTTTGCCTGTACAAGAACCATGAACGGGTTTAGACGGCCTTACTAATCAACCAGAGAGAATGATTCATTCTGTGAAATCCATCCATCTTCTATCTCCAGCCACCTCTGTCATTGCTCAATGGGCCCATGAACAAACTGACCATGGTAGCAAGGACGAAAGTCATGCAACATGGATCTACGTTTGTTAAAGCTGTGTAGATTATAGGCACTAGCAGCAAGACGGATAATGAGTGCCCCTGTGACAAAATTCCTCAAGGTGATCAGTGAGTTTCTAGTGAGCGGCTGATTACATTTGATTGCTTCCATCATGGAAGAAAGAAAGTATGTGTCCAGAATGCAAGGGACCCCTTAATGCTAACTGTTATATTATCATGCCTGGGCATTAATATCAACAGCAGATAATCAATTCAATCTAGACAGGACTAATCATTTATCAGATCATTTGGGAAAGTTTTGATCTTTCCACCTGTGATGTTTAGTAAAGGCAGAAAGAACTGGGAATGCGTGGTAGAATACAGTAGTTATAAACATATCAGCACATGACCAGTTTCAAAAATGGAAGGCTGAAATTCTGAAAAGTTCCTCCCTGCTTGGTTATGGTTTCTCTCTCTCTCTCTCTCTCTCTCTCTCTCTCTCTCTCTCTCTCTCTCTCTCTCTGTTTAAAATATTAGTTCTATATTTTTGAAGAACACTTTCTGATAGTCCATATAATACAGGATTTTCTACTTTTAAGTATAAGCCCAAGAAATCTGAAGACACGTGTCCATACAAAACTTGATCACCATTATTTATAGTGGCGTTATTCATAATCAACAAAAGCAGAAACAATTTAAATGTACATTAACCAATAGATAGAAAAAGAAGAGGTGATATGTCCATAGGATGAAATATTACTTAATTATACAGTAAGAAGGAACAAATCCGAGATATAAGCTAACAAATTGATTAAACTTGAAACATGCCACATGAAAGAAATCAGTTACAAAACATGAAATATTCTGTGATTTTCCTGTAATGAAGCCTTCAGATAGATGAATATGTAGAAATTAAAATTATATTAATGGATATCTAAGGCAGTTAGAAAGCACAGGAATGAGGGAAACTGATACTGTTTATTATGGAGCTCCATTTGAGATGGTGATAGCTATGCATAGTACTACTATGCTCTAAATTTTAATGGGCAAATGTTATATAATATTAGTTATAGCTCAGTGGTGCTTTAAAAGGGAGTTGATAAAATGTCCCAATGGAAAGGACAGAGACAAGGCATGTGAGATAGTTTTAAGGAATGAAAATTTAGAGACTGGAAAGAGAGCTCAGGGGTTAACAGTATTGGCTGCTCTTGCAGAAGACCTGAGTTCCCAGCACCCATGTTGAGTGGCTTACAACTGCCTGTCACTCTAGCTCCTTGGGGAATCAACACCCTCTTCTGGACCCTTTACATAACCCCCATATATATGAATGAAAACAAAAATACATCTTAAAAAAGAATGACAATTTGACTGTAGCTAACAATAAGCAAGGGGCTGGGAGGAAGAAGGTTGGAAGGTGATATGTGAAGAAATCAGTTGAGATTACAAGACAGCCCATGTCTATCTCTGGGGCTCACTCTGATGATGTCATCATTTTATTTAATGAATAACGAGTGAATGAATTGTTTGAGTAGGAGAGTAACGTGCTCCAAACTGTGCCACAAGAAGAATAGTTTTAATATGGTAGCCTTTTCACTTTAGACAGACATCATTCTTACATTTTAAAATGCCATCATTTTATGCCAATATTATTTCTCATTTTTTGTCAGTTCAGACCTTCTATAGCAACCAAGCTAACTGCTTGACCATTTCTCATTTTAAAACCATGTATATCTTTCCTAATTCAATTCACCCCAACTGGAAGTCACTCTACTCTGACCTCTACTGATATTTTCAGGTCCAGTTTGAAATACATTTCTGCTGAAATTTTCCCAATTGCATGCTATTTAACTCTGATCATTTCTCTCTATCTCTCCTTCAACATACACACATACAATATTTGCTATGCTTATTGACATATTTACTTACATAAAATTGTCAGTATACATTTATATATATATAATAAGTATATGATTTCTTCATACAAATTGATTGTTAGTTTTTTTACTTCCATTTAATATATCTTAAATAAATATAATAACAGAGTTTATTCTCTAAAAGATCACTCAAAAATATTCTAAGTAGCAAATTCCTCAAGGAAGTTCATATTCTTTTGATATACTGTTATTCTATTGGCCAAATATGTGTCCAGATTTTCACATGTTGAAATCAACTGTAAATATGATAGTACTAAGAGATGGGATCTCTGGAAAGTAATTAGGTTGTCAAAGTGGAACTCTCATCAACAAAATTTAAAGACAGATAGGAAACTTATAAACAGAGATAGAAAGGTTGCAGAAGTAGCTCAATGGTGAACAGTTTATCTAGCCTGTGTAAGCTCTTGGTTTAAACACCAGGATAGGAGAGAGAGAGAGAGAGAGAGAGAGAGAGACAGACAGAGAGAGAGAGACAGAGAGAGAGAGATCTGAAAACCTGGGACAAGCCCCTCACTAGACATTGAACCTTTTGGCTCTTTAATATTGACCTTTCCAGTCTCCAGATGTGTGAAAAGTTGAGGTTTGTTCTTTGACCCACCCTGTCTTTGGCATTCCATTATGGCAGTAGGACTAACTGAGATGCTTTTCTTCAGATCATTTGGACACATTTAATTTTCTCTATGCAAGTCTGAATGGCTATAACCTCAATTTTCAGAATGTGCAGTATATAATGTGCACTTCCCAGATGGTCCTGTTGTTAAAGTAATCTAGTAAAACACATCTCTATAACTTTCTCTCCTTCCTACATCTTATTACTTACACTACATCCCAATCACAGGGACCTCGTGATAACGAGAGTCTTGGCAAACCATCATCATTGTGACCTCACTACAAGTCCAGCAGCAACTGTGTTAGACACAAAGGACTTTCTCACTCAAAGACTTGTTAAGGAGGTTAGTGCCACAATGTATTTGTTGATGCTTGAATACATTAATAAACAATTATTGACTTGACCTAAGGAAAAGGACCTTCAATTAGACCCAACAACCATGAGGCCCAAGCTCTTTACTACCTAATGAAGGGCACTCACACAAAACTCATGAATGGACACAGAGTCTTCTCTTGCTTTCTTTTTTTCTTTATTCAAGGTCTCCTGTAGTCCCATCTGGCCTGGAACTCATGTAGGCCAGGCTGGTTTCAATCCCACAGAGATCCATCTGCCACTGCCTCCAGAGTACTGGGATTAAAGGCATGTGCCACCATGCCCGAAATTTCATGGTCCTTTTGATACAGGGTCTCCCTGTAGCCCCAGCTGTCCTGGAACTTGCTGTGTAGACCAGGCTGTCTTCAGTCTCCCAGAGATCCATCTGACTCTGCCTCCTGAGTGTGGGGATGAAGGCATACACTGCCACACCTGGTTCTTTACTTTCTCTTTTGAGGTAGTGATAAAGAATGCCAGAGTTCTTTGATTTTTGTATCCACCATTATTTACCATGTGAGAGAAAATTTGATTTCACTTAAAAAATACTGACTTTAAACTCAGAAGACTTCAACTCACTTGGATTTCTGGATTTTGCTGTTTCTTTCAGAGTATTGTATATGCTTGGAGAGTTTTGATTACAATTGTTTTACTAAAAACTTTAAGTATTTCTGAAGATCAAGTGAAATTAATTTAGAAAATTGACCTGAAAATTAAAATATTCTATAATCAGGGCTGGAGAGATAGCTTAGCTGTTGAGAACACTGGCTGCTCTTGCAGAGGACCTCAGTTCAGTTCCCAGCACCCACATGTTAACTAACAACTGTCCATAACTCCAGTTCTAAGGGGATTTGACACTCTCTTCTGTCTTGTGCAAATTTGTACTCATAGTTGAACTTACATGCAGGTAGGCAAAACACTCTTAAACATAAAATAAAAATACATAAAACATTTTAATAACCTATAGATAAGAGTTAACATTATTAAAAGATTGAAAATGTCAAATATATACCTCAGAGTAAGTGAGTATCTGAAATAAATGTTTTCTTAAAAGAAACTTTGAAGAACTTGATCTTTATATTGGGTCATGAGATAAATTGATACACAAAGCACCCAAATTTAAATATTGAATTCTCTAGCCACAGCATGCAATTAAAAAGTTGAAAAGGTAGTCCATTTAAAGTGAAATTAAATAAGTTCCAGAGGCCAGTCTTTGTAACCTGAATTGAAGTGCAGGGGAATCTGGGGAACAGATCTGGAAATAGGATCTAGTCACCAAGCCTGGACCTAGACGGGCTGCATCTCTGGACTAAGATGGGACTCCAGTTACATATACTGGGGAAAAGAAACAATAACACTCTCATTAATAATTGCATCACAGCACAGTTATTGGTAACATAAACTTTACATAATTACTGTTTTATCCTCACTAATTACTAATAGTAATTATTGTCACTACTTTACAGATGAGAGGTCTGAGGACGAGAGAGATCAAGCATCAAGATCAAAAGCAGATAAGGAATTTCAACTTAGCAATCTGATTCTAGGGACCTAACTTGGCACAAATGTATTTTAATATCTTCCAATCCTGTGACTACCCGGTGTGAAGACTTCCAACAAAAATGACTTCCTGCTACCTTACATCAGCGTCATTCACAAAGCCACAGACACTGAAGCTCAATTAGAAGTTCGGTACTGAAGTGGGAAAAGAGCAGAGCTCAGCTATGAAAACCATTTTACTATTAAGTCTAAGCCACAAGGAGAGAGCAGGCAGTAAGTGAAAAGTCAAGCTGTACTAGGTACAACTGGAAACGGATGGAGGCATGGAGCCAAGTGTTTCACGAAGAGGAAGGGCTACGCATGGCACTATAAGAGATGGAGCTAGTGCTTAAATAAGTCTATGTTTTAAATAAGATTTTGCTATTTATGTGGGAATGTGTATGTGTATGTATGGGTCTGTGGAGAAGCCAGTAGAGGGCAGTGGATTCCTCAGAGCTGGAGATACAGGCATTTGTGGGATGTCTGGATTGTTACATGAGTGCTGCAATCTGAGTTCCAACCTTCATGATTGCAGAGCCAGCTGTCTGAGCTACAGAGTCATCTCTCCAGCCCCAGGGCTTATCTAACTCGTAACTGAAGTAAGGATTGAATGGCATGGGGTTGTCTTACCAGCAAGAGGAAAAGCCAATTAGAACCTTTCTTCTCCCCTAGGAGCACCTGGCTCTGGTTGGTTGTTGTTTGTCAAATCTCCTGCTCTAGCTTTTGTAGAAGTAGTTAGGATTCAAAATAAATGTACACTCATGTCTTCCACTTTTTAAAAATCAAATGTCATGGAAAATCCAGTCATTTAGCCCCACTGTGCCACATACTCAGAAAAATGACCTGGAGATTGTGCCGTTATACAGAAATAACTGGTGAGGTGGTGAACTCAGAAATTTCCCAGAATCTAACAATATACAATACATCATGCTTTGAAAGCTTCCCTTCCTGATGCTGCACGCAGGATGTCTTCATATTTCCTCAAAGGGAGGGACCATCATCTCCCAATCTCTCTCACACAAAGTAAAAAATTTAGGAACTAAACTGGACGTGCACAAAAGAAATTATCATGAGACGGTTGCCGCATGCTGTTGCTAACCAGTGCCAGAAAATGTGTGTTGTCTACAGGGCTTATTTCAACACTCTTGGTGAATGGTTCAGGTTAGACTTTTGAGGGCTCTGGAATAGGAGGAGCCCATCATGTTATTTCTTTCTGGAAACAGCTTTCAGGTCATCACTATGTAAATACTTATTTTAGTTCAACAAACACCTTTTTTTGTCTCTTCTAACATTAAGTGTTGAAGGAAAAAGATGATTAAGGCATGGGCTGCCCTGCATTTGCCAAGGCTTGTTGATTGATTACAACAATGAAACTGTAAACTTAACTATCTTTCATGTAAAAATACTTCTATGGAGTGCTGAGATGTCAGAGACCAAAGCTGCTTGTGTGTTTTGTGGCAGGTAACCTTTCTTTTTACTCCATGTGTGTTTCATACATGGGTAAATGCATAGATTGCAAGTGTGTATTGCAATAGTGACTTTTCATGTATATATATACATATTTTTTAAATCAATATCCAATCAAGATATACAGAGTGGATGCCTTCATTGTAAATACCTAGAACTGAAATTGTTGGTCATAATATAGGTGGTGTTTAACTTTATGAGAAAACATCAAAATGTTTCACCTGTTTCTACCACTCAGTGGCCCCACATCTTCTCAACCGTTGACACTAGCAGCCTGAAGTTTGGCCAGTCTAATGAGGGAACAGTGATAGCTCACTGTAACATCAATTTATGTGTTTCTAATGGCTAATGATGTTAAACTTGCTTTTCTGTGCTTGCTGAAAATTTACAAATCATTCTGAATTATCTTTCTAATAAACCAATGACTTTTTTTGAATCATTTATTGGCATTTTTCTATATTATAAATTCTTCTTATAAACTTACATTGTGAATACTGTCTTTCAGTCTGTGGATTTTTTGATGTGGTTTAGTTGTATCTTTTGATGAGCAGACAGTTCTAGATTTCAATGATCTTCCAATTCAGCAACTGTTCTTAGTGGACAGTCTTTTAGCTCCTAAAAATATTATACATGTATTATCTCAGGGCTGGAGAGTTGGCTCACCGGTTAAGAGCACTGACTGTTTTGCAGAGGACCCGGGTTCAATTCCCAGCACCCACATGGCAGCTATGAACCACCTTAACTCCAATTCCAGAGGAATCCAAAGCTGCCTTCTGACCTCCGCAGCAATGCATGACACAGGTGCACTCACATACATGCAGGCAATACACTCATACACATAAAATAAAAACAATAAATAAAATATGTTTTTAAAATTACATATGTATTATCTCACTTTTCCTTCCATAGCTTTGTATTTTAGCTTTTAAATTTATGTCTATGATTGTATATATTTAATGATATCAACCTGTTTTTTTGGCATAGATATGCACTGTGAAATGCTTGGCACAAGCTAACTAATACATATCATCTGACATAGTTTCTTTTTTGCATATGTAGTAGAATTACTTAATGTACTCTCTTAGCAATGCTTACCATGCATAATATATTATCGTTAGTCATTAAGCTATATATCAGGTCTCCATAACATATTCATCTTGTAACTAAAAGTTTGTGCCCTTTGACCAACATTTCCCCTGCCCCATCCCAAGGGAATCATTACTCTTTTTTGCACTATAAATTGGAACTTTATTTCCCATTGGATCTGATTATAAAATATTGTAGCTGAAAAATATCAAAACCTTAAATAAAATATTAGTGAAAAAGAACCAGAAAAAGGGCTCACAACAGGATATGTTAGCATTGAATAGAAAAGCTCAGAACAAGTCACTCATGTCAAAAGATTGGAGAACTCACGCAAATCTCACAGGCTCATTTCATTGTTCTGCATGTATGATACGTGGAATGTGGAAAAATGCCTAGATATTTATAGATTCTGTTTCTAATGATTTCAAAATGCATCATTTATGGTGAATATGAGAGTTTTTGAATACATGTAATAGTCTTTCAACATATGTTTCTTAAGTTTCTTTAAAATGGAATATAGATATTAAAGATAGCTATATAAAATAAATAGTGGCTTTTATCATGATTATCCTTATAGTCTTAATAAAATGATTGTAATTATTCTAAATAAGTGTATATCTTAATACAAATAACATACATATGCTGACTCACTACACTTTCAATGTTCTAACTTTTTAATATTCTTGAGAAGATGATTGGTTTTTTATTGAGAATTTTTTACATATATACACTGTGTATTGATTAAACTCGTGCCCCAATTCCTCCCTTCCAATTTCTATCTTCTGGCACTACTTTTCTTCCCAAATTCATGTGCTTTGTTTTTAGACCCACTGAGTTCACTTACTGCTGCGTGGATGCACATAAGTATGGGCCAATCCACTGGTGTAGGCGTAGCCACTCAGGGACTACAGCCCTGAAGAAAACTGAATCTCCCTCTCCCAGCAGTCATCAGTGGCCAACAGGTCCTCAGTTAGGAGTGGGACTTAATGAACCACTCCCTTACCCATGCAGGAATTATGTCTTGTTTGATCTAGTGCAGGTCTTGTACATGCAGTCATAGATGTGAGTTCCTGTGTGTAACTGCCCCGTCACATCTGGAAAATACTATATTGTTGCAGATGTCTACTACCTCTGGCGCTTACATTCTTCCCACCCCTCTTCTGAGATGGTCCTTGAGCCTTAAGGGAGGAACAGTGATATAAATGTCTCATTTAAAGCTGAGAACCTACAGTGTCTTATTCTCTGCATGAAGACTATTTATGGATCTTTGTTTTAATCACCATCCACTGCAGAGAGATGCTTCTCTAATTAGGGCTGAGAGACACATTAATCAATAAGTTTAATGATAAGAATTTAGGCCACAGTTTATTGCTACATCCATTTCACAGTAAACTAATCTTAAGGTCTCCCCTAGAGACTATAACCTAGCCAATCATAGGGTTTGGCCTAGTTAATGGAACCAGGCACAAGTTCTGTCTTGTGGATTAGGCCTTAAATCCAATCAGAAGGTGGTTGGTTACTCTCACTACATTCATCCACAACTGCACCAAGAGGTATATATTTTGCTAGATTGTTGCAATTGTAGCTCACAGGGTTCACAACTGGGTAAGACTGTTGATAATTTTTGTCCCCTGATAGTATGCATAGAACCTTCTAGCACTTCTAGCTAGTATGGATGACACTTCCAGATCAGTACAGCTGGATTTCTCCATGTCCTATGACTCAAGTGTGTGGTGTTTTCATCAATAGAGTATTACCAATAGCAATGGCAACAGCCTGTAATGTTCGGGAGGGGGTCTCCTGGACCCCAACGACCAGCAACTTGAAAAGAGGTAATCCATAGCAGACACTTGGATTTTTGTTTGAAAGCCTATGGTATCTTGGAGAGGGATAGTCTCTGTGTTATAGGGTATGGCCATTCAAACTCTTTATATGTGTCTATATTTTAGGAAGCTTTTCCAGTAGTAGGCTTCCATATGACTGTTTCACCAAATGTCTTAAATATTAGGTAGATAGACTTCCTTGCACTCCCTCTTTTACCATGCCCTGCGATCCTCTGCCTCATTTACCCTTCCAGATTCATTATTCCTCGCTTCCCCCTCAGACCACCTGCATTCTAACCCCCTTTCGTCAAATCCATCCATCATGGACTTTACCACTTTCTTGAATTCTATGGGTACCCCAATTTAAAAGCACATATTTAAAGATTCAAAGCTAGCATCTATACATGAGAGAAAATGTGATGTTTGTCTTCTTGGGCTTGGGTTAACTCACTCAGATTGATAATTTCCAGCTCCATCCATTTACCTACAAATTTTATTATTCATTTTTATTTGCAGCTGTATAATACTCCATTGTGCATATCTATCACATTCTATTTATCCATTCATCAATTTATGGACATCTAAGCTATTTCTGTTTCTCTTTCCTGACTGTGAATAAAGTAATAATAAACTTGGATGAGCATTATCTCTGTAGTAGGATCTAGAGTCCTTTGGGAATATTCCCAGGAGTAGTCTAAGTGGATCACGTGGAGATAGGTTTCTACTTTTTGAGGAACACACACATACGTTTCCACAGTGACTCACCAGTGTGCGCTCCCAGGGAACAGGGGCTCCACTTTCTTCACGTTCTCACCAGCATCTGTGGTCAGATATTTTACTTTTTACTTTAGCAATTTTGACTAGGGTAAGATGAAACCTCAGAGTAGTTTTAATTTGTATCCATTAGTGGAAAAGGATGTTGAACGTTTAAAAACTATTTCTCTGCCATTTGTATTTCTTCTTTTTGACAACTATTCACTTTTAATTGGGTTCTTTCTTGCATTTAGTTTTTGAAACTAACCCGTCTGTCACATGTATAGCCAGTAAAGATTTTTCCCATTCTGTGGACTGCCTCTTCCCTTGAATGATGAATCATCTCTGCATCTCTGGGATGAAGCTGACTTGATCATGGTGAATGATCTCCTTAAATTCAGTTTGCAAGTATTTTATTGAGAAATTTAGCATCTGTATTCACCAGGGATGCTTGTCCCTAATTCTTTCATTGTTGTTGGATTTTTTTTTATTTTGGTATGAGAGCAACAGCGACTTCATAGAAAAGAATGTTCAAGTGCTCCTTCCATTTATATTTTGAAGAATAATTTGAAGAGTAATTGGTGTTAGATCTTTGAATGTTTGGCAAAAGTCTGGTCAAATTCATCTGGCCCTGACTTCTTTAGTTTGGAGAGTTTTAATTACCACATTTACCTCATTGATTGTTACATATCTAATTAAATTATTTGCTTTATCTTAGTTTAACCATAGTATGCCATACACCTCATGAAATTCATCTCTTTCTTTTAGATTTTCCAGTTTAGTGAAATTTAAAGTTTTAAAAAACATGTTTCTTTGAAATTTCTGTGTCTCTGTTTTCATCTCTAATTTTATTAAGTTGGGTCTTTTCTGTCTTTATTTTGATTAATTTGGCTAATTTTTTCATCAATCTTGCTAATCCTTTCAAAGAACCAGCTCTGTTTTATTGATTCTTGGTATTGTCTTTTCTATTTAGTTAATTTCAATCCTGGCTTTAATGTTCTCTTCCTGTCTACTGTTTATTGGTGTTGTTTATGCGTGTTTTTCCAAGGCCTTCTGGTCTATCATTAAGTTATTAATTTGTGGTCTCTCAAACTTTTTGATGTAGGCGCTTAGTGCTGTAAACTTATTAGGACTGTCTTATTGTGCCCCATAGGTTTGGTTTTCTTGTGTTTTCATTCTCATTCAATTCTAGGAATTTTTACCTTTCCTTCTGGTTTCTTCCTGACTTAATTATCATCCAGTAATGTGTTGTTTAAACTCAATGAGTTTGTATATTTTCTATAGTTTCCATTGCTGTTGATGTCTAGTTTTATTCCACTGTGGTCTGGAATGAAGCATGTTATTTCAATTTTCCTATATTTGTTAAGATTTGCTTCATATTCTAATATGTAGTTGATTTTGTAGAAAGCTCCATTCGTTTCTGAAAAGAATGAATATTTGTTAGTTTTGGGCTGGAATAGTCTGTAGATGTCTGTTAGCTCCATTTGATTTGTAATGTCATTTAACCCAGTTTTAGTCCAGACAATAGGTTTTGTGAGAATAGGGTACTGTAGTCACATTGATCACTGTGTTGGGGATAATCTCTGATTTTAGCACCTATAGTAAAGATGACTTTTATGAAATGAGTGTGTTTGTGTTTGCCGCAAATATGGTTAGAATTGTAATATTCTCTTGATGGACTGTCCCTGTGGTAAGTATGAAATGATCTTTCTTATTTCTCCTGATTAGTTTTAATTTGAGATTTATTTTATTCAATCTTAGAATATACGCACATGCTTGTTTCTTATTTCAATTTACTTGAAAAACATTTTCGCACCTTTTTACCCTAAGGTGGAATTTACTGTTGATGAAAAGGTGTTTTTCCTGGACACAGCAAAAGAATGGATCCCTTTTTGAATCGAATCTGCTAGTCTGTGTCTATTTATTGGAAAATTGAGACAAGTAATATAAAGAGTTGATAGATCTGTATTTAAAACTCTCGTTTTTTTGATTTTCTGGTACCTTCTTAGATTTCTTTTGATTAACTGTCCTTGCTCTTTTAAATTACTCTCTGTGACTTCTTGAATGTGTTTGTTCTGTTTTTACTGCAGGATTCCTTCCAAGATCCTATATAGAGCTGGCTTAGTGGTTACAAGTTCCTTCAATCTGTTTTTATTTCATAAAGTTTTTCTTTTTCTTTTCATTTTAATGTATTTTTGCTGGGCATAATGGTATGAGTTGACAGTTGTAGCCTTTCAGAACTTGGAATACATCTTTTCAGGCCCTTCTGACTTTAAATGTTTCTAAAGAACAATTAGGTATCGATTGTTCTTATGGACCTGTCTATAAGTGACTTGACCTTTCTTGCACTTTGATACCCTTTTTGAGGTTTTTTTTTTTTTTTTTTTTTTTTTTTTTTTTTTTTTTTTTTCTATAGTTTTTTGCTGAAATAAAGGTGTGCACCACCATGTCCGTCTGTTTTTTGTATTCTACTGTAATATGCTGTGGAGAGTTCCTTTTCTGGTCCTGTACGCTTGTTGTTTTGTAATCTTATTACACTTGGATGAGCATCTCTTTCTCTAGGTTTTAGAAGTTTCAATCTCTGTTGTTATTGAAGATATTCTCTATGCCTTCACAACGGTATTCTGTGCTCATAACTCAAAGGATCAGTCTTTCCATGGTGTACCAAAACTCTCCCATGTTCCATTTATATATTATTCAGTACCCTTTACTGAGTGAGCAGAGTATACCTGATGGGCAAGGGAAGGAGATCCTGGTGGTGGGGATAGGATAGGGAGGATCAGGGCTTGCTGGTGATGCAGGTAAGGAGTCTTAGAAGAGCTGGGTAGGTCTATGTGATAGGAAAGAGCAGACCTACCGGATGAGGTAACCACAATTCTTCTGTCTGCTTCTATAAGTTTGCCCTTGTTAGATGCCATATACAAGTGAGGCTGAGAAGTGTTTGTCTTCCTGTGCCTAGTTTATTTCACTTAACATAGTATCTTCCATTTCATCCACAGTGTTTCAAGTGACATTTCCTTCTTTTGTGAGGTGAATAGTTATCTGGTGGATACATATGTCACATGTCTTTGTTCATCACTCCGCTGATAAGCAATTTAATTGATTCTATGCTTTGGCAATTGTAGA
>NW_008351346.1:1081211-1091763 GCF_000622305.1 Nannospalax galili | reverse complement strand
GCAATTGTAGATATCTTTTCAACACAGTAATTTCATTTCCTTGAACATATTCCTAGTAGTTGGATTTCTAGATTATAGGGTAGTTCTGATTCTAATCTTTTAAGTAACCTCCATAATGGTTTCTGTAATGACTATATTCATTTACATTCGTTTGTGGAACTACATAGCCAACAGGGTATAGGGTTCCAATTCCTTCATATCTTCACCAATGCTTTCTAGCTTTCGTGTTTTTATAAGAGCCATTCTAACAGGTATGAGCTGATATCTCATTATGTTTTCGCTTTACATTTCCCTGGTGATGAGTGATGATGGGAGTAGTTTGCTGCACCTGTTGGCCATCTGTATATCCTTTATTGAGAAATGTCTAGTCAGTATTTTATAGCAATTTTTTACTAGGATTACTTGGAGGCTTTTTGGTACTGAGTGGTTAGAACTCTTTATCCATTCTTTGGAATCCTTTTGGCCATGTGTTGGTTATCTAGGTGTCAAAAGAAATAGGCACATATTGGACTAGATCTTTGCAAATTGGCTTCACACAGAAGGCAGCATTCTGTTTGCCCAGAGATTCTGGGCAGACTGTCATGCATAGTCTGTCTATCATGGATTTCTGTTGGAGTCTTCAAACAAGCTGGCTATTATCTGGGGTAGCCGGTAGATGGGCCTGGCATATGAGCCTGTAGAGGTGGACCTAGAATTTGCATATCCAGTAGCCAATCTAAAGATGGGGTCAATAAGGATCTAGAATTGGGGCAGTCCTGAAAGTTGCATTCAAGGGGCTGACCTGGCACTGAGGCAGCTCTGAAACTTGAGCTGTAAATTGAGCCTGTGTTCTGGAGCCTTGTCCTGGGTCCCTGCATATTGGCTCAGTGCCTGAAACCACTGAGGAGAGCTGAGGTCCATGGGCTCCAACTGGCACTGGGTTGGGGTTGGAGGCTGGGACCACAGGCATTGTTCATGATTGGGAGATACTGGCATTGCCTGGCATTAGGGAAGATCTGAAGCCTGAGGCTTTGTGAGCTAGCCTGTTGCTGGACCAGTATGGAACATGGGATAGATCTGGAATCTGACTACAGGGGACTTAGCAGGATCCTGTTTCTATGAAGACCAACCTGGATGCAGGATACCAGTGTGGTACTCATAGTTACAAAAGCTTTTGTGTTTGGGTCTGTGGACACTGACTTCTGCTTAGGTAAGCATGAAGTCTGGGCTTTGGGGTCTAGCCTAGCACTGAGTCTGGCCCAATGACTAGGTATACAGGTGCCAATCTAGAATCTGGTACTGTGGAGGCTGGCCTGAAACCAGAGCTTTATTTTTATTTAGATAGTTTCGTTCTTGTTAATCTTTGAGTAGAATGTGAATTTTAGAATCAGCCTAAAACTTCACATATTAGCTGGATATTTTAAAACTTTTTAAATAGATTGCTTATTTTAGAAATGATTTAAATTTACAGAAAGTTGTAAGGATATTACAGTGAATCCCAATGCCCTGCTTCTTCTTTTAATATCTGACATTAGTATGGTACATTTTTCACAATTAATGAGCAGAATGGTACACAGGTATAAATTAAAGCCCATACTTTATTCGTATGTTCTCATATTTTTACCTATTGTGCCTTTTCTTCCCAGGATCTTATCCAGGATACCATGCTGCATTTACTTGTGTCCCTTTAAGCTCCTTTGGCCTTCATAAGTTTCCCCCACTTTCCTTAATGCTGATGACCTTGACAGTTTTGAGGGGTACTGGTTGCGTATTTTGTAAAATTTCCCTCAGTGAGGTTTTCCTGAAGTGGTGCTTGTGATTAGATGATTTTTGGAGTGGATGACCACAGAGGAAAAGCTTCATTCTTGTCATGATTGATAGTATATATCATTGATCCATGCTATTAACATGGTACCTAGCTATCAGTGTTGAACTTGATCACTTGATTGAGGCATTTCTTAGAGTTCTCCACACTGCACTAGTTCTTTACATTGTCATAACATCATCTTTGGAAACCATTTTCTACAGAGAATGGGAAGTTAATGGTCTACCTCCTTGAGGCTGTACATCTACACACATTATTTGGAATTCTCTCTGATGGGAAATTTGTCTATTTCCACACATTAATCTGCTTATCCAACCATTTATTTGTATCATTGTGGATTTATGGTTATTTATTTTATCTTTTGGCTGATAATTCAAAACTACGTAATTTTCTTGAGCATAGTTGATTTCTGTGTCTCTGACATTTCCTGGTATTTACTGTCTCATTTATTTATCTTCTGACTTAAGATGTACCAGACTCAGCCTGTGTATTAATTTCTGTCCTAAAGTCATCTTTTTCATGAATGAACCCTAGTTCCTCTTATTGGAAAATAATATTAAAACCTAGGTCTAGTCTGCTTAGATTTTTATATTGAATTCATAGATGTTTTGAGGAGAAAGTATGCCTTAAGCATTTATCATCTAATTTACCAGTGTAGCAGATTTTACTGCCCCCCTAACAGTTTCTTAATTTATGACAATGTTTTGTAGCCCCTGAGGTAGAGATGCTATGTATATGTTGTTACCGTTTTTCTCCTGCTTTGACATTACCAGTTCCTGTCATAAATGGCAGGGGTTTTCTTTGTTTGCTGATACTTTAAGTCTTAATTTTGTTGCTAGTATTTATAAATACAACTTACCTTAAAAAATGTAACTTCCCACACATTCACCTTAAAACCTGTGACTCTGATAAATTTACTTATCGATTCTAGTGATTTATTTTTGTTTTTCCCTAAACCTTCCTTTATATCATCTTTATTTCCTATATGTACAATCATACAATATTTGAATAAAGAAACTTCTCATTCTTTACTCCCAATCTTTCTGCAAATTAGTTCTTTTCTACGTCCTATTACATTGGTTCGTTGGTTAGGACCTCCAGGATAATATTGAATATAAATGGGTTGTTCAATATTTCATGTTATGCTGTGGTTATATTTATTATTTCCAAAGTATGATGTGCAATCATCTTTTGGGATTCTTTAATCAGTCTGTGGACACTTTATATTAATCACTTAGTCTATTTTTGCTATTATAGAAAAATGCCATGAATTAGGAAATCTATAAGCACCAGAAATTTATTTATCACAGTTCTGGAGGAGGGTGGAAATTTCAAGATCAAAGTATTGGCAGGTCTGTAGAAAGCTCTCTTGTTGCATCCTTACATAGTAGAGGACATCAGGCAAAAGGGGACCTAAGTGTTTCCTCCAGCCATTTTATAAGGTACTAATCCATTCACAGGGAAAAAGTCTCCTTGATTTTATCGCTTGCCCCAAGCTGCTACCTTTTAATACCACCACAATGGACAGAAAGTTCCATTGTGAGTTTTAGAGGGAATACATTCAATGAATAGCAGTTTGTTGAGTTTTATCCATTAAATTTATATAAATGTTGTGAAGTTGCTTTGAGTTTAGTTTATTGTAATTTTGAATAATAGCCTAATAGCCTGGTTTTCTGATGTTAGCTTAATAATTCACCTTTGATCATGTTACCATTTTCTTTTTACACATTGTTCTAATACTAATCATTTGCTCAGCATTTTTATAGATAAGTTTATGAGGATTATCAGTCTATGGCTTGTCCTTATAATGCCCTTGTTCACTTTCAAGTTAATATTATAATATTCTTTGAGAAGAGTTCCATGTTTCTCCTAGTCTCTGAACTAATTTGTATATTATTAGGTTAAAAATGATTTGATAGAGTTTAACAGTAGAAGCCATTCAAACATCAAGTTTTATATATAGAAAGACTTTGGTTTCTTTATATTGTAACAAACTCTCATTCTGTTGACCAGGCTTGCCTGGAATTTATCATGTAGCCAAGGCTGCCCTCAAGCTTGCAGCAATACTACCTTCAGAGTGCTAGGATTACAGGCATGAGCCACAGTATACAGCATATGCCTGACTGTGTGGGGACATTCATAAGCAATTCTATTTCTTGCAAAAGTATGGGAATTACATAAAATATTTAGTTTTTATTGTGCTATTGTTTTGTGAGGTTACTTTAAAGGATTTTGTCCATTCAATATAAGATATTGAATTAATTGGTATAGAGTTGTTCATCACAGTCCTTTATTAACACTTTTATGCTTTATAGGCAGTGTATCAACATCTCTTCATTCCTTTATGGCAGTGTTTCCTGTGGCTATGAATATATAACTTTCATCTTGTCCTTTAGGGCAGCTGATCAATTTTGCCATTGTGTACATTTATGGCTACAGGAATAGCAAGGACAGTGCTGGCCACATAACCTTCACCAACCCCAGCTTACCACACATCTTTAAACAGTCGTCTAGATATTCTACACACCAGCTTTCCTCAGCTGTAAATTTGTTGTGGAGGTGTGTGTGTGTGTGTGTGTGTATGCATATTGTATTTTCCAAAACAGAGTGCAATTACACTTTCTGTCTCTCATACTCATCTTGTATTGTGATGCTGGTACTCTTTAGATTGAAATATGGGGGTCATGTTCAAGTCTGCAATGGCCTACTTGAATCATGGCAAAAAATGATGCTGTTATGTTTGAGGCTAGTTTCTAGATGCTTCTCTTCAGAAGATTCCTTTCTGATTCAAGAGCTACCATGTAAGCAGCTTGGTGGTCCTGAGTTTACCATACTGTGACTACACAGAGAAGCCCCAAGACTACTCAAAGACAGATGTTCTCACGGGTCCTCTCATGTCCATCCCCCACCCTCTGGATCTAGCTGTATCTCTACCTGTTGAAGCCCCGTGAGATACAAAGGACAGCCATCCTGTCAATCCTCACCTGAGCTATTCACCTTCAGAATCACAGGGGATGATAAAACTGTTGTTGCTGTTTTAAGACACTGTTTAGGGTGGATATATGAAGCAACAAGGGGAAGGGACTTCTGGGAAACTAAGCAGAAGGAGTCCAGTTAGGAAAGAACAGATGATGACAACTTGGGAGACATGTAGAAGAACCTGCCAAAGCTTCACAAACTTAGACTTCCTAATAGGATCAGGTCATAGGAAACGATTCTAAAATACAGTGCCTAATTGTGCCTAATGCCACAGTATGAGCAGGGTTATGCATCTAACTTGGTAGAACAAAGAAACCCTTCTTCAGGAAAGAACTATCAAGAAAGCCACATCAATATTTTCTGCCATTTAGTCAGCTCTTAGTGAGTTAACACCTTAAATGTTTACCCTCAATTAAATATCATAGCAAAACTCCAGCACAGGTAATTTTTACTCCTGACTCCTAAGTCAGGAACCTTATTTTAAAATATTATGAGACTTGAGAGATGGCTTAGTGGTTCAGAGAACTCAAGTTTGTTTCCAGCACCCACATGGCAGCACACAACCACCTGTAACTCTAGTTCTAAGGGTTCTGCCACCCTCTCCTGGCATCCTTGGACACACACATACACACACACATACACACACACACACACACACACACACACAACATTCATTCACATACACATATACACAAATAAAAATTATAAAAATAATTTTAAAAAATCACATTTCTAATAAGTGAATCTTGTTCTTTTCCTTCATTCTTTTCATTCTTCCTCCACCCTCCTCTATTCCTTCCTCTGCCTATTGTGATAAGATGACAATATGAGGCCTGCCTGGGATATTTTTCCCAGTGTACAATATGCTAACATTACATAGAAGAAGTATGTTGTGTAATGGGTATCAGGAATATATTTATTATGAATTCCTGAAACTATATACTCAGTGGAAATCCACCTCCCATTCTTTTTTTACTTTGCTCTTTTGCAGGGATTTCTTTTCCTCTGTTTCTATGAGTTTGACCATTTTAGATTCTTTATGTAAATGGAATCATGCAGTGTTTGTCTTTTCAAGGTGGCCCTATTTTATTTAGCATTATGTCAAGGTTTAACCCTATCATTGCTTGTGGTTAAGACTTCCTTTTTTTGTTAAGAGCTGAATAACATTGAATTACGTCAGTGTAGCATGTTTTCTTTCAATTTGCCTGCAAATAAACACCCAGATTGTTTCCATTGCTGACTTGTAAACAGTATCACAATAAACATATGAGTGTAGATATACCTGAGATCCTAATAATAATTCTTTGGTATATACACCCAAGTGGCAGTTTCATTAGTAATTATTTGAGGAACTTCTGCTGTGGTTTCCCTTGTAAAATGTCATTTCACACTCCAAGCAACACTGGAAAAGGGCTCCAATTCCTCCACACCTTCATCAACCCATGCCATCTTTTGGATTTGGTTTGTCTTGGGGTTTATAATAGCCTTCCTAACATATGGTGATATTAGGGTTGCAGTTTTCATTCCCATGATGATTGGTGATGTTGAGCATCTTCTCATAAACCTGTTGGCCATTTGTGGGTGTTTTTTAAAGACATTTCTATTCATATATATTATTTACATTTTAAGTTTCCACTTGAGCTCGGTACTTGTAGAAGTTCCTTATATGAGACACATGGTTTGGGTATATATCCTCTTATTCTGTAGGCAGCTTTTGAGAATTTCATACACAGACGAGGGGGTAGAAAAGAGTATAAGAGCCAGAGGTGGTCAGTGTTTTCCAGGCAAGTTGCGTGAATGAACTCGCAGTGGCTTTGACAGCACGCCCAAGACTTGCTCTTCTCATGCCAGATAAAAATCTGGTGGGCATGGTACCCTTGCATACATGCAAGCAAAACTCATACACATAAAAATAAGAAATCAAAACAATTTAAGAGAATATTAAAAAAACTAAATCTCATATGTAAATCCTAAGATTCCAAGCAACAGCAGATGCCTTATGAAATAACAAACATGGTACATCATCTATGATGATTTCAAACATATTACTAAACTACAATAATTAAAACAGTGGAACTTTAGGCTTGCCTTCTCCCTCCTGCTAGGATTTTTGTCTGTGGGATTGATTTTGATGTTTAACTTTTGCTTTTTTTTTTTTGATTCAAAAGATAAATGTATTTAGACTTGAAAACTATACATAAGATTTTAAAAAGATATAGTTTCAACTTCTATTAAACAGTTATTATTAAGCAATTCTACTTTATCAGATATACAGTATTACATATTTTAATTAAGATACTCTGTGACTTCATGTAATGGAGAAAAATTACCAACAAATAGTTACTTAAAAGATATGAATCAAAGATGAGCATAGAATAAACCATGAAGGGCTTATAAGGCCCCATCCTTAGATCAGGAGCTATTGGAAGTTGATGGCTGCTGGGGAGGAAAGACTGGTTTTTCATTGGAGCTGTGGCCACTGGTAGGTTGACCTTGCTCCACTGGATGACCCCACAGACATGTGCATTGGAGAAGTACTAATTGGACTCAATATGTTATTTGAAAGAAGAACAGGACATAAAGTTGGGATGGGGATATGGTAGAGGTGTCTGAGTGGAGTTGGAGGCAGGGAGTGAGTGCTGAATGTGATGAAAATATATTCTACATATATATGAAATTTGCAAACAATAAAAAATTTGAAAGGTGAATAAAACATATAAATTTGCATTATAATTTAGGGCTTTGGTAAGAAGGAAAGTAGTCAAATCATTAAGTAAATGATATGAATGTTCCAAAGAAAATTGAGTGACAGTGCATGTTCAAACAGTTTTTGGTTAGCATAGAGTGATCAATAATTTTATCTCCACAATGACAATAAGAAAAAAAACATAAATGCAGAGGGAAGGGGGTCTCTCCTCATGGTGGCACTATGAAATAGCTTAGACTTTATTTTAATATGCTAAATATTAATAGGCATTAATAGATATTAATGCTATTTCTTTTTAAAAATAATTTACTGAGAATTTCACACATGCATATAAGGTGTTTTGATCAAATCCATGTCCACCCCTCCCCTCCAACTCCTCCCATATCTCCCCATCACTATTTTCTGATAACTTCATGGACTTGTTTTTCTTTTTTTTTAAAAAAAAAAAAATGGGGCCTTTTTGCTACTCTAACATTCGCCCTCTGAAGAGGTAACCTTAAAATGTTTGAAGGATTAGATAAGAGCTCCCAAATACTCTTGACAATTTTGGCGTTTTGAATGGAGTATATTGATAAGAGGCCCAAGGACATTTTGACTTTTAGCTAAGAAACTGGCTACTTTTCTTTGGGGTCTTTTTACGCTAACTGCCTAGCCAATTCCTACCCCCTATTCTTATCACACCATCCTCTGAAGAGGTTTCCCAACTTGCGAATAGGGATTTGGGACTCAGACTGCTCTGGCTTCTTCCATGCAGAACGGGGACTCGGGTGAGGCAATTGGAGTGAGACCCCCTTCAGTGAGTCTATATAAAAGACTTCCAAATTGCATAACTCTTATCTGTAGGAGGAAAAGAAAGTCCTTGACTGGTGAATAGGAGATGTGACAGAGAAGTAAAGGCCAGAGTAATTAGCATTGCAAGTTCAGACAGGGAACTAGAAAAAAGTCAGAACAGGGCAAATTTCAAATGTTCATATGAGAGTCCATTGGAATTTCTTGACAAGGGCTTCCAAAAGCATCCCTCTATTGGGATCCTCCTCATTTTTCTTTTGTCTTCCAAGGCTGGACTCTAGAGTGATGGATTCAGGATTTGCTTTCAGGCACTTTGATAGCTGTTGGAGTGGTTAGAATCAGTGTCAGTTCCCTCTCAAAGGCTTCTAGATAGGAGGAGAAAATCAATCTAGTGGTCATTTTAGAACAATAGCTGGTTGTCTCCCTTAGTTACAGGTAGGCACTACAGTATTGCAGACCAAGATTTGAAGTCTTACCTCTGAGCAGCACTTTCTGATCACTTTTACTTTTTATCTGTGTCTTAGCAGTTTTGTAGGTAGTATAGTCATGATTTTTCCAGTTTCATTTATTTTTTTATAAATAACTTTACATTTCATTTTTAATTTTGCTCATATATTCTCCATTTTCTGTATTTCTGAACTAATTTTCATTTACTTCTAAAATGTTTTGGCTTAGTTTGATTTTTCTTCAATACTTGTATCCAGCTGTTACAAAAAAAAATTGTTTTTAATTTATCACTTCAAATGTCCCTGTTCGCGCTGTTTTTTATTACACTCTATGTGACTATATATTCTTTCCATTTGAATTTATTTGAAAAGGGTTTTTTAGTTTTCATTTTTACATTTTCCTTGACCAATTAGTTATTCAAAGCAATTTGCTTCTACATCTTGTGAAGTTTTCAGACTCCCCCATTATCATTTCCATTTCATTACATTCCCTTTATAAATGATGTTTGGCATAATTGAATTTTCTTAAAATTTTGAATATTTGTTTGGAGACATAATATGATAGAGTCCCATAGGATTATGTTTTCTCGTGAGAAGGCCATCTTAGTTTGTGTAAATGCATTCTGTGGTAGTCACTCAGTAACCAAATCACATGGCAATATTTTCTTTAAACATATCCTTGTTTTAAGCACCTTTGACTGTAGTTTTCTTTTAAATTTGAGTAGGGGACTATTTTATACAAACATGGTTAACCATCATAAGCATACATTATAATAAAGCAGTGGAAATGATGAGAACATACATACTCAGAGGAACATTGGTTAAAGTTAGGCATTTTTATGAGAGATGAGAGAGAGAGAGAGAGAGAGAGAGAGAGAGAGAGAGAGAGAGAAGTGCTTGTGTAAGCGAATGTAGACACACATATCCCATGCTGGGGTCATATGCAAATCAGAGGGCAACTTCAGGTGTTGGTCTTTGCCTTCTACCTACCTTGTTTGAGACAGTCTCCTGTTTTCACTCACTCCTGAGTACTCCAGACTAGCTGGTGCATGGGCTTCCAGAGTTTGTCCTGTCTTTGCCTTCCACCTCGCTGTAGGAGCACAGGGATTTTAGAAGTGTGTTATGGCATCTGGTTTGTACATGAGGTCTAAAGAACCAACTATAGCTCCTCATGCTTATGAGCCAGCAGAGTCATCTCCCCAGCTCAAATTACACTTTTAAGGAACAATAATTAAAGGAGAGTCAGAGGAGAAGGCTAAGAAGGAATTAGAAAGGAGGGCGTTTGAAGATTTGCTTAAAAACCAGGATTTTAGAAGTGTGTTATGGCATCTGGTTTGTACATGAGGTCTAAAGAACCAACTATAGCTCCTCATGCTTATGAGCCAGCAGAGTCATCTCCCCAGCTCAAATTACACTTTTAAGGAACAATAATTAAAGGAGAGTCAGAGGAGAAGGCTAAGAAGGAATTAGAAAGGAGGGCGTTTGAAGATTTGCTTAAAAACCAGAAAGATTAAAGGGGCCAATATAATTTCATAAGAGACCATATGCCATAACAAAGGCTACATAGCAAGCAACAATGCCAGACAGGCCATACCTCCTTCTGCATTATTGGCCAGGGTGGCCAAAGAGATTCCCAGATAGAAACCCAGCAGAGAACTGGGAAATTGAACAGCGGACCCCAATCTTATCCCAAGGAATATTGATAATTGAATACCTCTAGATGAGGAACAGCTGACCCTACTAAAACAAAGACCTCTAGATAGGCTGACTAGATTCACCAGAAGGGCAAGTAGTGGGGAATGGCTGGGGGTGCCGACAACACAGCAG
>NW_008351346.1:1047894-1080984 GCF_000622305.1 Nannospalax galili | reverse complement strand
ATGTCAATAGGCTTGGAATGAATTTTTCTGTATGAAACTGTGTGTTTTGACAATGAAGAGGAGATCTTTTTTAAACATTGGAACCTAATTTAATTTTATCTCTTAGAGAGTTTATAATGAGTATAAGATTTTATAAGTGTAATAATTCATCTGTAAACCTAGAAATGTACAGCCAATTTTGAAAGAGAAGCATCTTAGCTCTGGAAATTGTCATTGAATATGTCAATGCTGCTGTAATGAAGTACCTCTTCTAATCATTTGGTTATGAAATAAATAATTTAAAAAAAACAGAAGGAAATAGCTTCAATTGATAAAAAGTAAATATAATATTTTTAAATGAACACAGTGCTGAAAATTCAGATAGAACCAAGAGATCTGGTCAGAAAAAGCCTGAAAAGCATTTGATGGTTTTCATAATAGGTTACAGTCACCAGCAAATGAATGAGGAGCAAGCTATAGAAAGAGACTCAAGCCTGATAGACACCTCAAACCCAACATGCAAGTCTGCAATCTTAATCACACATCCAGACGCAATTTTCCTTCAGTCTTCTGTGTTTCCTGTGTTTCAATTTATTTTTGTCTTTGGGGTTCTCCACCAAACAAATCTTAGCCTCGTCCTTAACCCTCTTTCTCTCTCACTTCAATATTCTCCATCCAGGCTCACTGACTGCATTTTAGCTAGAGGGGTAGCACATCTGTCTCCACTGCAGTCTCCACACCTGCCCACAGTGATCTCACTTCCACACTGCAGTCTTCTCACTTCTACACCGAGAGCTCCTCACTTCCACACTTGCCTTCTCACATTCTGTCATCAAAACAGAACCTAGTGTTATCCTGTGAAAAGGGGGACGGTCACCTCATCTCTGTTTTCAGTTTTCCATAGCTGTCCCAGCTTTCCTCAAGCTGAAAGTCAAGGGATTGGCATGTGGCCTACACAGCACCGTGCCTGTCACCCTCAGGGGCTCTGGAGCCTCCAGTCCCACTGTCTTCCCACGCTGCCCACAGTCCACCATCACTGTGTCTCAGCACTTCAGGCAAGCTCTAACCATGAGGCATTGGCTGTGTAAGACTCCAGAGGATGAGCATACTATGTGTTTATGTATTCTGGTGTCCGTAGATACTTGGATTGTTACTGGGATTCAGCTGTTAGAAAGAATGATGACAGAAATTTTCTTATGAATGTATTTGCTGCACATAGGATAAAATTCAGTTTTATATATAGTTGTAAGTGAAATAGTGCTCTTTAAATGAAGGTTTAGTAGACTCCACTAAACAGTTTGTGAAGGTAGCTATACCAATTTACAGTCTTGATGTAAACAAGTAATCTATTTCAAATTCTCAGTAGCATTTGATATCAATAATCTTTCTGATGGGTGTGTAGTAGAAACCCAGTACACATTTCTTATAATTACTAATTATACTAGGCATTTTTGACTTGCTTATTAAGTCATCTTAGTGTCTTATCTTTGTGAGAAATTTTTCTTTTGGCCACTTAAAGTGTGCAGTGTCTGACTTTGTTATTCATATTGAAGGCAATTTTTGTACAGTATAAATATGAGTGTTCAGTGTTTGTTACTCTCTTGTAATTTCAATAGTTTAATTTTTAAAGTTAGTATACAAAATGCTGTTATATTTTTGACTTCACAGAAATTTATAATTATAGCATATTCTTATTTAAAAATGCTCTCCTCAGGCTGGTAAGATGGATCAGTGGGAAGAGGCTCTTGACACCAAGCCTGTTGACCTGAGTTCAATCCCAGGAACCCACAGGGTAGAAAAAAAGAGCAACTCTCACAAAATGTCCTCTGATCTCCAGATGAATGCTGTGGCACGCATGCGTGCACATAAACATGGACACACCAACTAAATAAATGTAAGAAAAATTAACATTTTAAAATACTTTCCTTTGTTGTTAGTATGCTTATCGTCTTTAAATAAATATTTCTATAATTTTAATGTATGGGAGTATTTTCCTATTTCTCCTCTAGAATTTTGTAATTTGGTCTGAAATCACTCCAGAAACTGGACTGAGAGAATGGTTTGGTACGTAAGGCCCTTGCTGTAAAAGCATCAGGGCTGCGATTCCCAGAATTCACATAAAGCTGGACAGGTAGCACAGATATGTGTATGTATATGTATATATATATAACATATAATATACATATACATATACATATGAGGGATTGGTGTTTTTTCACTTAGTATAACAGATCACAGTGCAATAAAACATAATCAACAACAAAAGAAGCTCCAGTAACTACACGAACTTACGGAGAGTAAACAGCACACTCCTGAATGATGAATGGATCAAAGAAGAAATTAAGAAAGAAATAAAATAATACTTTGAACTAAATGAAAATGATAATACAACACTACAAAACCTCTGAGGTACTTTAAAAGCAGTCCTAAGAGGTAAGTTTATAGCTAACTCTAAGTGCTGACATTGAAAACAAAACAAAACAAAACAAAAAACAGAAAGAACACATATAAATGACTTAACAGTACTACTCAATACTCTGGAAAGGCAAGAAGAAACTAAATACAAACCTAGCAGATAAGAAGAAATAACAAAAATCAAAGCAGAAATTAATGAAATAGAAACAAAGAAACAATACAAAGACTCAATGAATCTAAGAGCTGGTTCTTTGAAAAGTTAAATAAAAAAGACCCTTAGCCCAGTAAATCAAAAGAAAGAAAGACCAAATCCAGATTAACAAAATCAGAGATGAAAGGGGAAACATCACAACAGACACACACAAAAAATCCAGCACATTATAAGGGAATACTTTAAAAACCTAGTCTATTATATTTGAAAATCTAAAAGAAATGGATGATTTTCTAAATTTATGGAAACCACCAAGACTAAATCAAGAAGATATCAACATCTTAAACAGACCCATAACACATAAGGAAATGGAAGTAGCAATACAAAACCTCCTGACTAAAACCAGCCCAGGGCCAGATGGATTCACAGCAGAATTCTACCAGACACTCAAAGAAGACATATAACTAATACTTCTTAAATTATTCAAAAAGATAGAAACAGAGGGAGAACTCCAAAATTCCTTCTATGAAGCCAGTATCACTCTAATTTAAAAAAAAAACAAACAGGTAAAGACACAACAGAAAAGAAAACTATTGGCCCATATCCTTAATGAACATAGGTGCAAAGATTCTCAACAAAATACGCTCATACCACATACAGACACATATCTAAAAGATCACCTACAGTAGGCTCTATTCCAGAAATGGAGGGATGGTTCAATATACTTGAGTCAATAAATGAAATAAATCACATAAATGGACTTAAGCACAAAAATCACATGGTTATCACAATAGATACAGAAAAGACCTTTGACACAATCTAACATAGAGTCATGTTAAAAGTTCTTGATAGAACTAGACTGGAGGGACCATACCTCAGTATATTCAAAGCTATACACAACAAACCCATAGGTAACATCATTCCAAATGGAGAAAAACTGGAAGCATTCCCATTAAAATCAGGAACCAGACAAAGCTGTCTGCTATCTCTATTCCTTTTCAACATAGTGTTTGAAACTCTTGCTAGAGCAATAAGACAAGAGAAGGAATTCTAAAAAATACTAACTGGAAAAAAGAGGTCAAATTATCACTATTTGCAGGCAATATGATAATATATGTAAGAGATTCAAAAATTCTGCCAGAAAACTACTAGAGATCATCAATACTTCCAGCAAAGCGACAAGTTACAAAATCAGTTTACAAAATTTCTATATACCAATAAGAAGCAATAAGAAAAGGCATTCATGTAAAACCTCCCATTTAAAATAGCCTCAAAAAGTATCTGGTGACAAACATAATCAAAGACATTAAAGATCTCTACAGTGAAAATTATAAATCTTTGAAGAAAGAGATAGAGGAAGACACCAGGAGATGGAAGGACTTCCCATGACCATCCTACCAAAAGCAATCTATTGATTCAATGCAATGCCAATCAAAATCACCATGACATTCTTCACAGAGTTAGAAAAAAAATCCTAAAATTCATATGGAATTACAAAAGCCATGATGCTTGACTAACTAAAGGGAGAGAGATGCTTGACTAAGTTAAGGGGAAATGTAAGATTTGGGTTCTTTTTTTTTATGTTGATCTCTTTCTAGGTGAATAGGATAGTAATCTAAGGGGATACATCCAGTATTGAAGGGCAAATTGACTATGTAAGACATCTTGTACAATAAATCATCCCTGCGTGGATGTGGAAGAGGAGGTTCATAAAATTGGGACATGTTATGTTAAGGTGCTGTTATAAAACTGGTGCAGGATGTTCAATATGTTATTAAACCAAGTTGCTACTCAGAAGCCACAGATGTTAATTTCATTTGGCTTAAAGCTTCTGCATGAAGCCATGTGAGAGCTACGGAAAGAGAAAAGTATAGATGAGTAGGGCGTCAGAGCAAAGACGTGAAGGTTAAGAACTGTCATTGAAGAAAATGGGAAAGGAGACTGAGTGAGTACAGGCTTTGGGTAAATTGAGGTTGCATGCACTGGGGAGCACTGACTCACACAATTCTACCACTTTTTTGGAGATAGCTGTGGAATTAAAGGGCCAATGACACTACATGGTGTATGGAAAGTTATAACATTATGGGTAGGGTCAAAAAGGCAAAAGAAAAAAAATAGTCATAATGTGGTTGAAAGTGAGAGAGAATTCAAATGGGGAAACTTACAGTCTAAGGTGATTGCTCATTAAAGCTGAGCCTCTATCCTGTTAAAACATTGGTTCACTGGTAGTGAGGTTTTTGGCATTTTCAAAACAATGAGTTTCAACCCACTCTGCCTACAGGTCAGTGGATGTAACTGACACATTCTTTCAGCCAAACTCTACCTCCTTTACCCAAGTTTCTCTCTGAAAATCTACATATTGTTGTAACCCTAATAATAAATGAAAATCAGGTCACACAATAAACTGTCAAATACATCTATACCCATGGAACCAAGGGACAGAGTATTTGAAAGGAGACCTATCCCAGAACATCTGGGTAGCTACATTTTTTTTTTTTCTGTTTGTAAGACTCAGTGTTCCACCAAGGATTTCAAAGACTAAGCTAATGTCCCAAGGTCTGATGCTGTTCATCCACAGAATGAGGCAAATCAAGTGTGCATAAATTTTCCAGGGTAAGAGGTAAACTATGAATGGGTCAGGGATGTTGTGGTCTGTCTTTCAAGGAGGGTTTTCCCAAAGGAAACAAGTCTGCTTATACCCACCAGCTACAGCTCCACCTGGCTCTAATTAGGAAAGCCCTGGGGTTTCCTTAGCAACTGTGCAGGACTTCCAGGGATACTCCAAGAGCCTGTTGGTTGCTAAGGAAACAGTAGCTGAGGGCACTGAGGAAGCTGGGCCTCAGGGGTAGCTGATGCTTGTGAGATGCCCCATCTTGTCATCTGGGAAGTGTATTTCTGAATCCTGGGCTCTGGGTTAGGTATGTTAGGTATGTTTCCTCATTCTGGGAAGCAGTGGTTGAGAAAAAAAAAAGAAGAAAGATAAAAGAAAAAAAAAAAGGAAAGAAGGAAGAAGAAAGGAAAGTCTTGAGTTTAGCGTGAAGCTCCAAAGGCATTTTCTCCTCAGTCACACTCCAGTAAGATGTGTGTTTGTATAAATAATTGGCCGACAATAATCATAAAATAACTGAACTAAGGTGATTTTTCAGCTTAAAAGATAAAGGTTTCCAGTTGTGATGAGGGATGCTTGAGAGGCATCTGGTTAGAGACACCATTGGATAAGAGCTTTGTAGAGTTTGAGAAATGTCTCCTGTTATTTGCAGAGCAATACAGGAAAACTTAGACTGAAACAAGAAAGGCAATTAGTTTTCCGTTTGGAAACAAAGAGACATCTGTGCGAAGTACACTGACATATTCACAAGGGGCAGGTGCTGTGCATGAGGAATAGATTCCAGCTGTACACATTTCCCCTTCTTCACCCCAGTTCAAAAGCTCCAACTAGACTCAAGTAGAATTATTCACTACCATCATCTAAGGAAAATACAGATTCATTAATAACCAATTTACAGGCTTCTCATGGGCATAGGAAAAAATGTGCTCTGTACCTAATTATAATAGCTAGAGACAACTGAAAAAGATTTTGAGAACTCCCAGAACCTTGCAAATTGTCAATACCCTTATTTTACGGAAATGGATACTGAGGCTCAAAGATATTAGTAACTCAACTAAGTCACAGAATAGGTAACAGACAGCAATTGGATGCATATTACTTAATGATGTTCATTTTACTACTATTATAAAGATATGGATATAATCCTGAAAATTTCCTAGCAAAGTATGAATTAGTATTTCTGTTTAATAGAAAATGGAATAAGCACAATGAAGTAAATTTTAATGCCCAAATTCACACAAATAGTGAGTTATAGTAACTGGAATTAGACCCCAGGACATCTTACTTTAAGATTTAAGTGCTGTCACTCTACTTGGTCTCACTCCAGAGTCTGGGTGAGTTTCATGTGGCAATATGAAGGGTCCTGGATGGTCAGATACACAGTTTGGTGAGAAGATGAAGTCAGGTTACATAAGCAAACATTAAACACACTACCTTGTATGCCCAGCTTCACCTATCTTCAGCCTTAGTAGAAGGCTTACAAGAAATAAGGTTTTATTCCATTTGTCTTTAGATCCAGTACTCCCACCTATGCCTGATTCTGCTTAAATGTGTACCATTTTGCTTTCATCTTGGGGGGAAGATGGGTAAACAATAGATTGTCTAAAGAGGGGTGAACACCAGGGGCTCTAAAGGGAGGAAAACAACATGATGTTTTGAGGGGGAGTGAAACGTTCCATCTTAAAGGGGAGTTATACCCAGGAAGTAAATAATTCCATAGCTTCAGGAAGGCCCTGAAATTGACCAGATTAATTTTATCCCTCCTTCCCCAAGCATATCTAAGCTTTAAGGACTGCTGAGAGACACTTAAGAGACTCACGCAATAGGACTGTGGGTTTGAGGCTAGACTGTGCTATATCAAAAGACATTATCTGGGACTAGAAAGATGGCTCAGCACTTAAGAGAACCAGCTGCTCTTGCAGAGGACCCTAATTTTAATGGGAATTCTTTGAGGTTTTTCTCTATTTAGTATAATGTTGGCTGTGAACTTATGATATATTGCTTTTATTATGTTGAGCCATGTTCCCTGTACGCCTAGATTCTCCATGACTTTCATCATGAATAGATGTTGCATTTTACTGAAGGCCTTTTCTGCATGTGATGAGATGATCATATTGCTTCTGTCCTTGTCTGTTTATGTGGTGGATTACATTTTTTGACTTATGCATGTTGAACCATCCCTACATCTCTGTGATAAAGTTGACTTCATCGTGGTGGATAATCTTTTTCATTTTTTCTTACATTAGGTTTGTGATTATTTTGTTGAGAATTTTTGCATCTGTGTTCATTTGTGAAATTGGCCTATAATTTTCTTTTTTTGTTCGATTGTTGTCTGGTTTGATAAAAGAGTAATACTGGCTTAGTAGGAAGAATTTGAGAGTTTTCCTTGCTTTTCTATTTTATGGAATAACTTGAGGAATATTGGTAATAGTTCTTAGAAAATTTGTAGGAGTCTGTGCTACATCCATATGGTCCTTTGCTCCTTTGAGTTAGGAGATTTTTAATTACTATAGCTATTTAGGTGGTTTTTATGGATCTGTTTAAATTATTTTGTCATTTTAATTTAAGTTTGGTAGGCTGTATACATCTAGAAATTTATTCATTTTGTTGAGATTTTCCCGTATGATGGAATATATAAGTATGTCTTGTTTGTTTTCTGAATTTCCTGTTTCTACTGTGATGTCTCTCTCTTCATTTCTGAGTTTATTGATTTGGGTCCCTCTTTCTCTTCTTCCGTTGGCTAAGGTTTGTCAATCTTGTTAGTCTTTTCAAAGAAACAGCTCTTTGTTTCATTGATTCTCTGAATTGTTTACTTCGTGTCTAGTTTGTAGATTTCAGTCTTGACTTTTTTTTTTTTTTTTACAAAGAACACTATATATTTTATTTTAAAATTGTATTTTACAAGACAAAACGGTCTGGAAGAGAGGTGATAATTCATTTTAAGTTTTGCAAATCTGTTTGATGTGTGGTTCAGTGGAAGGCAGCACAGTTTTCACATTTACTTTCATTCAAATCATTGCAGCAACACATATAGAAAGCGCCACAATGTGCTTAAGAGAATGAAAGTTAAAATGTAAAACAGCTTTTAATTATAAACTAACTTTAATTCCATGCGCCTCGCTTGATGAACCCTACCACAGCTTGAAAACTGTTGGCATAATCACAGAAACATTGACAATAGAGACATGCACAAAAATGACAAATCTGTTCTTTCCAAAATGTTAATACAAAGGAACAACTTGGTTATCTCTTTCCATCTATTTTCTTTGGTGTTGTTTGTTCTTGGTGTTCCAAGGCCTTCAAGTGAACACTAAGTCATTACTACGGTATGTCTCTAGCTTTCTGACAAGGCACTTAGTGATATGAATTTTCCTGTTGGGATCACCTTTATTGTGTCCCATAGATTTTGGTATGCTGTGTTTTTATTTTCATTTTATTCTCATAATTTTTTATTTCTTCCTAAACCAAGTTTTTATTCAGAAGTGTGTTGTTTGGTTTCCATGGGTTTGTGTACTTTTTCCATTTATTTTGTTGTTGATATCTAGCTTTATTTCTTTGTGGCAAAATAGAACATGGAATGTTATTTCACTTTTCCTAAATTTTTGGAGACTTTCTTTGTGTCCTAATATATGGTTGATTTGGAAATATTTCCATGTGCTGCTGAGAATTAAGTGTCTTCTTTGGTGTTTGGGTGGAATGTTCTGCAAACATCTGTTAGCTTTATTTGATTTATGATGTCATTCACCTTCAGGATTTCTATTTGGTTTTGGTCTGGATGACTGTCTATTGGTGATTATAGGGTATTGAAGTCCACCCACTAGTACAGTGTTGGAATCATGTGATTTTTTAAAAAGACCTAATAGAATTTCTTTTCTGAAATTGGGTACCATATGTTTAGGATCATAATATTTCCTTGTGTATATGTCCTTTAACAAGTATGATGTGTCCTACTATATTTATTATGACTAGTTTAACTTGAAGTCTGTTTTGTCAGACATTACAATAGCTGTCTTTTCTTGTTCTTTGGTTCCATTCATTTGCTTATAATACCCTTTTGCATCCTTTTAGACTAAGGTGATGCCAATCATTGATGGTGGGTTTTTTTCCTTGGAGGCAATAAATCAATGGATCCTATTTTATAATCCAGTCAGTTAGTCTATGTCTTTTTACTGTGGAATTGAGGCATTAATATTGGGAGTTATTACTGGTCACTGTTTATCAATTTCTGTTGGTGTTCTAGTGTTGTTTGCTTAGAGCTCTTTAGGCTAAGTGCTCTGGAATTGTTTATTTATTTCTTGTGCCTTTTGAGAGGTTTATTCTTCAGATGAAATCATTCCATTGAGTATTCTCTGTAGAGCTCATTTCCTGACCATTAATTCTTTAAATCTGTTCTTATTGTGGAAAACTTTTCCGGGTATAGTCATCTTGGCTGTCATCTGTGTTCTGTCATGACTTGTAGGACAATAGTCCAAGCCCTTCTGGCTTTCATATTTTCCATTGAAAAGTCATCTGTTATTCTGATTGGTGTTTTTTTGTACATGATTTGACCTTTCTCTTTCACAACTTAAAATATCTTTTATTGTTCTATCAACTTACTGTTTTGACTATTGGATGACATGAGGAGTTTTTTTCTGGTCCTTGTTTACATTGTGTTCTGTAAGCCTCTTGAACCTTGATACATGTCTTTTTCCTTAGAACTGGGGCATTTTCTTCTATGATTTTGTAAAAATATTTTCTATGTTTTGACATGGGTTCCTTCTCCTTCTATACTTATGATTCAAGAGTCTGTCAAGGCAGATGATGTATGATTTCAGTCTTTCTGGGTCATTCAGCCATCATCTTCCCAGCCAGGCGACAGTATGTACATAAATGAACCTAGAACAAAACAGCTGAACTGACTTAGGTAGAAGCCATGCATAGTCAATTCAACTGAAATAAGAGCTATATAATTGAACATTGCTATATTGTTTCAGGCCTCTAGATTGCAGAAATGATTATTCAGTAAAAACTAACAAACACAGTCAGGGAAAGAGGCAAGAATGAAGTTGTGGTCAGGTCAAAATTAGAATTCATTTAACTTCCACCTCTAAATTATAGAATGTAATTAATTGCATTTTAAAGATTTGTTGTTAAAGAAGGGAATGATACTCGAGAGCTTAGAACTGTAGAATGCAAAATAGTCAACGGAGAATTTCTAGAATAATATCCTGATTTAGGTATAGGAGAGATGTGGCCTTATACACAAAGGGGAAGAGGAGTTTAAAATTAAAACAAATATCTAGGGTGGTAGCTACATGGGTAAAGTACTCACTGCACAAGCACAAGTACCTAAGTTCAGATCCCCAGGATCCACATAAAACCTGAGCATGGCAGCTTGCACTTGTAACCCACCTGTAACCCAGTGCTGGGAACATAAACAGGTTGATCCAGGGCCTTGCTGGCCAGTCAATATAGCTGAAATGACAAGTAGCAAATTAGAGAATCATTCTATCTCAAAAAATAAGGTGGAGAGCAATTGAGGAAGAAACCCCAATTTCAACCTGGTTTCTACACACAACTGTAAGAGCAAGCACACACACACACACACACACACACACACACACATACAAACTCCATAATAGTAGGCAGTGGACTGGTAGGTACCAATGCACAGATACAAACACATGATGGAGGAAGCTTGTGGAAGTCTTTTCTAATGATGTCTATATTTTTGTTGAACTATGGACAAAATCAACAAATGAAAATGAGGATAAAACAGGTGGACAGTTTAAGGAGAGAGAAGAAAATGATAAGTATCTATCAGAAAAAAAATGTAAGCATACATAGAACACTTACATGATTCTTATACATCCAAAGCAACAGACTTAGCATTGGACGTTTTGAAAAAAAAGATGATACAACCATACAAAGTGATATATACATCGCATTAAATTGTCAAAAGTCAAAAGAAAATACCTAAAATGCAAAGTGAAGGGAAAACAAAGGCTTAAAAGCTGGACATATAGTACAACCACTTTAGAAATGCTCTCGCACAAGTGGATAAAAATGAACCCTGTAATGGCAATTGCAGCAAGCCCACGACAGTGCCCCGAACATATGGAGATTGTAATAACGTTAATGCTGTCTTCATATTTTTGTGTAGTTTCCAAATTTACAAAAACATGCCTAAAACTAGGAAAAGAAACAATTGATGCTATTTTGAAACAGATAAACAATGGGAACCACAATTTCTTCCTTCCCTTTCCTTGTCTCCTAGAGCAGATTTGACATACTGGAAATTTCCAGCGGTGGACAAAGTGTGATGGGAAAATGACAGTGAACTTAGAAAACAAAAACGTCACACAAATACAGGTCTCTTAATAAAGTAGAGAAGTTTAGCTCCTAGGGCTGTCAAGCCCTGTCTTGTTCACTACTCTTTGGAGATATTTATACTCCAGCCCCATATGGCCTTGGTTTTATACTTCCTAGCTACAAATTTGCCTCCAACTGAAGAGTGCAGGCATGTGAATTCCCTAGTCTAGGACCCCGGCTGGGAAACCCTGATTTCCTTCAAGGGTAAGAAGATCTTGAGGAGAAATCCACAGTGCACAGCACCCAGATGCTTCATCACACCCACCTCCTGACCAGAAGTCATGATTCACAGGTGCAAACTCACGGCTCAGATGAGCCCAGACCCTGCCTTCAGATTTCATAATGGAATGATGTGTAAATTACAAAATAGTCATGTTACCCATTTCAGTAAGAATTTCTACACACTGACTATATGCATGGGTTACAATAGTGAGAAAAAGAGAGTGTCTTCTCTCAAGGATTTCGTATGAAGTTCAAACAGTACAGTCCAGTGCCTTTTAAAATCATTTATCTGTGAGAGCGTTTGCCCCACATTCTAGTACACACATACATATTCACAAATATGCACATGCACACACATGCACACATGCACACACACACACAAACAGAAAGACTAAAATGAGAGTTTCATAAAACAGCCCTAATTCTTACTATGCAAAATACTTTTTGGTTCATATCTCAGAATTTTATGAGTCACAAATAGGTCCCCAAATCCAGGGTTTAAAAACTCTGGCATAATAATAAATAAGCATAGGATCTAGAGTCAGAGAGACCCGAATTAAATTTCCATCTCTACTGTTGATAGGCTTTGTGGTCTTGGCAGATTATTTAAATTTTATGAGTCTTAGTTTTCTCACAAAGAAAATTGAAATGATAGTATCCATTTCAAATAATAGTTTTCACTCTCAGGTATTATGTTATCTATGAAGTTCTCAGCACAGTCCTAGTACATAGAAAACACTTGTTAAGAGGCAACTATTGAAGTAGCAGTGTTATTCTTTAGACTTTATTATAGTGGTTGATAGATCTAAATCCTAAATAAGTGCTCAATAATACATAGAAGCAATCTGATTATGATAATTCTTAACCCAGGTCTCTATACACTGACTGAGTCAGAGTACCTGAGATGTGAAAACAACCACTGGTCTGGCCACGGATGTCAAAAACTACCATAACCACAGAAATATTTGACTTTCTTTTCTTTTTCATGTCATAACAACATGAATAATCTGATGTAAATTTATGACTTACAAAAGATTTTAAAGTAAAGGAAAACATGGTATATAATCATCAGTGGAGATTTTGTTTAACTTGTGCCAAGACAGCCATTTTTCTTTGAAATTTCTCTTAATTGAAGTGCTCAGTGACTTCTAAACTAATCTCTGAGCTCCCAGGTACTCTAAAAAACTCATTAATCTGAGAACTGGCAAAATTTGGGCACACGAGAGTGCAGTCTGAAAGAAGAGGGGAAAACCCAGCTAAAGAGATTACCTAGGAATATCTAGGGAAAGATATTTGAAAAAATAATCACATGACTTTCTTTCTAATATCGAGCACCTGAAATGCTCTGACTCACACAATTCAGTTGGTCTCATTTTCTTGCAAAATTGCCTTGTGATTCATCTCCCTCCAGCAAGAAGCTCTTGGAGACTGGCTCTCTGTTTATTAGCTGACTGTCTAATATATCAATATTAAAATGTTCATTAGCAGTCTTTTTGAACTGCTCACAATTCCAAGTGAGCATGGCCACACACTTCTCCATTCAGAAGGAAATTTATTAATCAAATAGTATTATTGGAAAATAGAAGCTGGAATAAAACATTCATTTTTTTCTAGTCCCTTTTGGAGTCCTATCTAAAGCATTTCCATTACCCTGTGTGTTATAAATGGATGTGTCACCTGGCTGAGAGATAAGAATCTCTGACCTTTTTCAATGCTTGGATGAACCATTAGGGAAAATTATGAAAAAGCAAATTTCAGTAGTGAAGTGCAGACTATCTCTTCTTTGGATCTTTAATTCTCTATCACTTATCTTTCTACTCTTTTAACTCCCTTCATTAGCTTCTCAGAACCATAATCTCAGTGAATGGAAATTCATGCTTGGTGATTTATCAGGTTTGCTTATATAAAGTGATAAATGACTCAAAAATTACTTGCCTGTTAACATGGCCAGATTTGTGAATAGTGAGAAGCTTTGGAAAGTGTGGTGGGCAGGTGCACCTCTGGAATCAACTTACCTGGCTCACAATTTCCATGAAGTGCACTGTGTGGATAGTTACTGCAAAATCCAAATACCATTGAAGGTTGCCATCGAATGCATAAAGAGCTGGCAGGTATAAATTCAGAGCTCCCATTTTCATAGACTACACCATATCCAGAAGCCTGAAGCACTTACTGAACATCTTGAAAGTAGCTTGTACCAGTCCAGAGGTCTCAGTGGTGAGGTGCTAAATCTATAAAAGGGTTTTATTAAACTGATTCAAATGTAGCTTGGTGAACTCCTCCCCATTTTCCCCATCATCAAGAAGTTACTGATGGTTCACATATACATGGTATCTTGCCAGTAGAAACTGAAATAACAAGCAAGCAGAAAGAAAAGGATTTCTTCACCCAGAGAACTGACTCATTGTGGGGAAAAAAGAACATTTAAAAAGCAATGCATTCAAGTAAGAGTGTGTCTCTGTGAAGAGAGAAGCACAGTTCCACAGTTCTTAATTCTCAAGCAAATTAATATTTTCATGTGATTGGGCTAAACATCAAAACACATTGGGATTTACGGATTGCATCTAAATCAGAAGAGAATTTTAGTGTTACACTGTATGTTTGCAAAGACTTAACTCTTATTGAACATGTAGAAGAGGCCTTTTGCATGTTTTCCCTTTCAGTATTTAATCAGTCTCACTGATGTACATTGTCTCATTATCCATATCTTTGTGGAAGACGGTGGAGGAGATTATGGGTTATATGCAAAAGAGTAAAATAGAGGCAGGGCAGAGAACTGGAATGAAATCAGAAAGTACACAGTGAGGACATTTGAGTAAGTGAAGGCTCAGGTTGAGCTTAGGAAGACATTTGTGTCCTGTCGTATAAAACCATCACGTTATTCTCTTGATAAAAAGGGAAAATCAAGGCATATTTTATGGCTTTATATTTGCTACCCAATAAAGTATTTACAACCTGTTAACAGCACACTTTTTTAAATGCCTAGTCCCTCTCTGCATGTGATGTTCTAGTTTAAACGCCTTTATTCATCATTTGCCAAATATGCCATCCATTTCATCTTTTCCTGTGTGCCTTGACAACTATGTAGTCAGCCTACAGTATCTTTGTCTCTCTTGTCCACTGACAAACTTTTCTTCTTTAGAACACAAGCCATTATTTACTTCCTTGCAGTGTAATCTCGGCCACCACAACATTGTGCATGCACATATTTTACATCACTTGCCATATCATTTTAAGTTCTGCGTTGATGTATTCATTTTCTTGAATAGAATGAGTTACTTAAATTGGGAGTGTATGTTATTTATCCTTGTGCCTCTGGTCTGTGCCTGGCACATGGGAAATGTGTGTTCATTGAAACAAATTCATGTATACGCTTGTATTTCCTGCAAGAGAGTAGAAAACAGATTTCAGACCTCCTGGTTAAAATTGGAGTCCAATTCTCATTACTGAACTGCACGAATTCCTTAACTCTCCAGCTCTTTTGCAGAGCACCGCTCACCCACCCCAGCTGGAGCAGTCATGCTCTAGTGACTCCAGATGGTTGCCATGGGCCTTGGGCAGCTGGGTGGGGAATGCACCTTCCATCTGATTGCACTCACCATGGGTGGGCAGGTGCCCTCTGTCAGGATGGCTGCAACCAGAAGCCAAATGGGTGGCTCACTGAAGTAAAGGCAGCAAACAGGAATCATTGCCATAGTTCCAATTCCAATACTGACCTCACGTTGGAGGATGTTGTTGACCTTGAAATAACTGGCCCATTCTTATGCAGGTCATTCCTATGATCACTGCCTAAAGGCGTGCTTCTTCTTCAGATTCACTTTCCTTTGATTCCACATCCAGCTTGAGAAATAAGTCATCAAGAACCACAATGCCTTATTGAGCCAGATTATCTGGAGTGCTACCAAATTCTCCTTAGGTGGTGGCGGTTTGTAATGCCAGACTCTGTCCAGATGGGCAATTACAGGTAAACAAAGGCGGTAGGTAGAGAAGCATCTTCTATCCAACTGAGAGCTCCCAGGAGCAATGAGCAAGTTCTCTCATCTGGAGAGGTCCCTGGGGTCTCCGACTCTTTTTGCTCCTTCCAGACCACAGCCATTTCCTACTGGATATTGCAGAGGTCAGACTAATTTCCTAAACTCCACCATTGTTTCTCTGCTTCTCCCATGACAAAATGGTTTTATTTTCATAGAAGTGTGGCAGAAGTCCACTCAGATCACCGCACAGAACTAACTCTTCCAACAGCTTTACACGGGGAGGTACACAAGTCTTTATAGACTCACCGAGCCTCGGCAGCTCAGCTTCCTCTCTGGCCTCCTTTTCTATTCTGCCCCTCAGTCTCTGCTCCGTTCATGCTGGCTTCCCTGTTCACTGTCAAATATTCCCAGAAGTTCCTGCAGTGGGGTCTCCTTTGTCCTGGAGATTCATTTTTGCTGTTGTTTTCTTCTTTCCCTCCCTTAGATTACAGCGTAGCTACCTCTTTACTTACCTCCATCAAGCCTCCAAGCTTCAGAAAATCAAAGCATTCTTTCCCAGGCTAATCATGGCTACTCTTTCTGCACTGTAGTTCTTATTAGTAGCTGACATACATGCCTCACAGATTTGTTACTTTATTACCTATCTTTTCCATAGAATACATGTTCTAAGAGGACATGATTATTTGTTGTGTCTTTATCTCTAGTGCTAGCTTGACAGTGCAGGTAACTTTTTTGAATGAACACAAGATATTGGTGAGATTAACTGAATGCCTATTACATGCACAATCCTCTTCTAATGGGGAAAAAGTCTTACCTACCATCTTTCCTGAGATACCTTTGTTTCTCCTACAGAAATGGCCATGATCTATCTGTACTACACAACTTGTTTTACCCTTCTTTACTTCTACCATAATTGATTGAATCGAGGGCGGACATTTTCTTGAAGAACAATCAGTGGATGGACTGCTCCGTGATCTCTATGAAAGACTCTAACTTCACAGGAATGGCAGAATTATTAGCTAGGCAGAATGGGGTCCCTCTTTTAGAAACTAAGATCAAATTAAGGGAGGAGCTAATCAGTGGAAGTGAGAAGGCATGCTGAGAAACAGAAAACATATATAGACGGTTCTCCAAAATATCAATTTCCAAGGATGAAGGGCAGCAATCCCTTGCTACTGAAGGAGTAATCTAGAAAAAAGAAGTTTCTGGGATTTCCTGAGATTCTTGCTTTTTACACCAGTAACAAGTAAACTTAATACATTTTATATAGTAAAGAAGTTAAAAAGTCCATATTTTCTGCTGAAATAAGGCAAGCTAAAATTACCTGGTTACATATTCTTTTCTGGTTATCAAAATTCTGCGTTACATTAGGCAGAAGAATTTTCCCCATTTAAATCTCTTAATAATCATACATAAGAATTATTGAGTGCTTGCTACACACCAGGCACTATGTCAGTCACTTTAGAGACGACTTTATTTGGCATTGGCAGATATGTACTTATAAATTTTCTCAAGTACACAAAATGTTACATAAATACCCGTCAGTTTTCTTACCCCTCCATCTCTGAAACAGGCTACTGATAGGCCTCTATCTTTGTCCCACTCTAGTCTGCTAGATGATACACCAACCAGAGTAATTTCACTTAAAACCTAATAGAATTATACTTCTCTTTTGTTCAAAACATCCCAGTTTGTCCTCATTCCATGTAGAATTAAATTAAGGCTGGCTAAAGAGCCCTAGGCCTAGTCCCTAAGCCCTTGTCTACCTCTTTGCCTCATCCTGCTCACTTCTTCTTTGCAAGCTTCAGCCACTCTGCTTCCTGAAGCCTCTCAACTTGGCTTCAGTCCTCCTATATTGGCTGGTCCTTCTGCGTGGAGAAGGAACAGTTCAGGTGTTAGATAACTTTCTGTTTTCTACAAGCTTCTCTGTTCTCTACCTGCACCACCCAATGCAGAAATCATGCACCAGCCATATGTGACTGTTGAGCATTTGGGATACATGTCTAAATTATTATGACCTACAAGGGTAACATATACATGAGAGGTCAGGAATACTGTTGGAATATTATAAAGTACCTGCTTGATATCACATGCGTAGAACACTAAAATCGATCTCACTTTTTAAAAGTTTTGATGAGGCTATTGCACAATTAAAATTTCATGTGTCCCTTGCATTTTACTTTTAAACTACATTTCTATTTATTTGATTCTTAGTGTTTATGACTATGAACTTATTTTGGTCCATGTGTTCATTTCCTGACTTCACCATGGAAATGAATTACTAGAAAGACTGTGTATTTGACAGTTTGCTGCTGTACTGTATATGGATGTTTAGTGAATAAAGTAACAGGAATTTTTCATCAACTCCACTCTTAATTCAGTGGATTCCATTCAATTGGGCCTTGATACCTTTATATAATAATAATTTCTTGATTATTATGATGTGGCATTTAGTGACACCACATTGTGACAATGCCCGAATAAAAAATACCATGACTCCCTCATCATTTTTAAAGCCAAGTGTGGACCCATGCTTCTGAGAGCATATATTTTCAGATTTCTCTAGAACTGTGTTCTCAAACAAGGGACAGCAGTTGTTTTGTTGAAAAAGTATCTCCACACAACTATGACTGGCACAGCAAATTATACTGATGCAGTAGTGGTACTTTTACCTTTGGAGTAATCAACAGCTACCTAATTGGACTTAATGTCTACTCAATGGGAGGGAACTCAATGCATAGTAAACATAGGCAGATATACATGACTGAAAGCCATAGATCCTAGAGAAAACTCTATGTTTATCATATCCCTAGACAAATGTAATTTCTTATTGTGTACGGACTATGGATCCTTATATTTGCAGACAAGTTTATCTGTCACCACTCTTCAAAGAAGCCTCTTTTTGTAACAGATTGAGACCATTGCAACGTTCCACAACTGGTCAAACATAGAGCATAAGTGTCTGTGAGATGCCCATTCCTAAGTGACAGGTCTACAATGGAACTTCTACACCTAAGGCTTACAGAATATAGTGGAACAGGGGGTACAGAAAATACTAATGCATCTCTCAACTCTTACCATTAAAGCTTCCTCTTGCAACAGAAGGCAATTAACACAAAAAGTCACAACTGGCCAAAATGTACAGAATAAGAGATTGCAGAGTATGTATCCATGGATAGGACTCTTACATTAAAACTCACCCACCCAGAGCTTAGGAACCATTATTGAAAAGGATATGGGAAGATTGTAAGAGCCAGAGGTGGTAGATGACCACAAGGAAACAGAGTTTTTCAGGCTTCTGGGAACTTGCTTGTATGAACTTACAGCAATGGTGTCAGCATGTACAAGACCCATGAAAACTGAAACCAGACAAAAACCCAGCAGAGAAATGGGGAAATTGGTTAGGAGCCCCAAACTTAGCTGAGAAACTGCTGTCAGCTGATCACTCCTGGGTGAGGGAGAATTCATATTCTTTAAGGGACTGACCCTAGATAGGCCGCCCAGACTCCATTGGCTGAACTTACACCAAAGGGACATCTCGGGACACAAAGTTGACTCAATAGGCCTTAACATATATGATAAAATGCATGAAATTCAGCGGTGGGGCTATGCATGTGGGGGAGGAGTTCTAAGTATGATTAAGATGTATGACATGCACAAAAATTCAATATATATATATATATATACATATGTATGAAAAGGTGCCTTCAGCAGCATGAAATCGACAATTAAAAATCAGATCCTTATCTTATTAGAAAATTTTGCCCTTTCTGATCCCTAGACCTAGACCAAAACACAAAGACAAATGTTAGCGATTTCCCTCGTTGTTTGCAATGAGATATGTGAACAAACATACACATTTGTACATTATTTTCACAGTGAGGGCAGGGAAGGGTCGTGAGAGATTAAGGCCACATGACCAGCTCATAGAGGAACACATGGCTAGGTGAGCTTGTCTACATTATAAACAAACTTAAGATTAACTCTTTGGTTGCAAGGTTAAGGAAAAGTCATCTGTCCAGTGTATGCACATATTGTGAAAGTCATTACTACATTATGACATCACAGTTTATATGAATTAATGGTTAACAAACTCTCTAAAGAACAAGATAGCCATTATTTTGGACTTGCAGAACAGATTGTTTCTGCTGCAGCTACTCAAATCAAACTGTAGAGTAAAAGTAGTTATAGACTATTCATTAGTGAGCATCAGCGTTTACCCATGACACTCTAAAAGCAAGTGGTGAGAGCTAGGATATAGCTCAGTTGGTAAGTAGCTACCTTACAAGCATGAAGACCTGAGTTCAAACAGCAGAACCTGCATAAAAAGCTTGGCCTAATGGCACACGCTTGCCATCCCAGCACTGTGGAAGTGGAGACAGAGGGATGCTTGGGGCCCACTGGAGAGCCAGCTTAGCCCACTTGGCCAGTCCCAGACAAGTTGAAGGCCCTGTTTGAGGGATACTGCCTGATAAACAACACCCAGGATTAACCCCTGGCATACACATGCACATACATATGTGAATACATACCTGCACACACATGTACACTCACACATGCACACACACCACAAAAATAGTGATAGGCCAGAGTAAGCTCACAGCCAGAAATTTTCAAACCATGAATAAATATGATACAAAAATAACATTTTGATGACAGGAAGTATATTTTCATTTCTTGAACTTCAATTTTTACCTATTGACTTTCATGCAAAAGTAAACACATAATGGAAATATTGAGTTTCACGTGAGGAAGGTACAGAACTTCAGCGTTAAAGCGACAACAGGGTGATGTCTTTTTAACTTAAGTACCACAGAGAGACACTGGACAGCTAAAAGAGATCTTGAGTTCTCTGGAAATCTTTGAATAGACTCATTCCTCCTACTACATGGAAAGAAATGTTTTAAAACAAATTATCTTTTCAGAAAAAGTTTCTTCTTCAAAACAAATGAACTCTTTCTGGGATTTACATGGGACCAATTTAATATTTCTTCACCAAACATGGAATTGGGAGGCAAGGCTGATGTTGAGTTTTGCTGACTTAATGGACTGGGATAAACAGGTAACTCAGTTCAGACTTGAATATTTCAAACTTTAGGACACAGAAAGGCATGCTATATCTTCAGAATCATCACTATTTGAATTACCCTAAATTTTTTCATAGGTCCGAATGATCTTGAGTGCATTCTAAATTTTAAGTCCTTTAAAAACCAGGATAGATCCCACTAGCTTGGAACCAACTGCGCATTTCATAATTTGATTGAATTAGTCTCCAATAGAGTCACCTAATAAATAAGGCACCCCCAGGAAGTGCTTGCTTGACCTGTGGTTTGTTTCCTGTGTTCCCTCAGTTAGGACTGTAAAAAAGAAGGGAGGCAATATTCCGCCTAAAGTCAGCCTTACTGTTGGCCAAATTCCCTTTCATTGTCTATTAATGTGCAAGACTTGTCTCTTAGTCTCCAAGTTGCATTCTTTTATTTTCTCTCCTCCTGTGGATGGAGCATCACTCTTGTGGTTTTTCCAGGAAAGGAAGGTGATTACCACCTGAATGACAATTAGGTTAAAGAAATCTGCATTGGAGAGCCAGCTGCTGAAATTTGACATTATAACTACCACTTACAGAAGCATTTCTGGAGAGGAACTTATATATGATCACTGAAGTCACATCCTTTAGAATATGCCTGTGAACGGAGAAAGGACAAGAGAACGAAAAGGAGGGATGGGGGGAAGAGTGGCTAGTTTAATTTCCATAGTGTCCTGTAGTTTTAATTGTATGGAATATGCATTTTTGTATAGGATTTGGATAAAATACTATAAGGTGTTTGTGTGTGTGTGTGTGTGTGTGTGATATTTTCAATGAAAAAGACAGCAAATATGGCAGTAAACTCTGATTTAAGATAAGCAACACACAACAAAGGCATGTAACTAGCGTGTGTGAGGGGGGAGGGTACATGGACCCAGGTCAAGAACTACACTTTTGAACTCTGTCTTGGAAATATTTCTCTCTAGAGCCTGAGACTAACTTCTGAATAACTGAAAAACTAGGTAGATTTATACTTGGATATAAAGAGGTGAGGGGCTAGACAAGTGGCTCAACAGTTAAGAATGCAGGCTGCTCTTAAAAGGACCACAGTTTGGTTCCCAGCACCCACATGGGGGCTAACTGTCCAGTTCCAGGGGATGAGCTATAAAGAGGTGATAACCACTGTGGTGCTTAGTTTCAATTCTCAACCTGACACAATGTAGAATCACCTAGGAAGACAGACTCAGCAAGGGATGATCTAGATCAGGTTGCCCTGTGGGCATTCCGTGGGAGCTTATATTAATAACTTTAATTGATGTGGAAAGACCTGGGCTAAAAGTGGGCAACATCTTTCCCTGTATTTAGGTTTTGCACTGCATAAAAAGGAGAAAGTGAGCTGAGCCTTGGCATACATGCATTAATTTATTGCTCTCTGCTTTTCACTATGGATGTGATTAGCTGCTTCAAGACCCCCTCTTGACTTCCCCACAATGATGGATCATAATCTGGAATTAGAAGCTGAATTATCAGATAAATAAACATTTTCTCCAGGAAGTAGTTCTATTATGAAGGCAACAGAAATGAAGTTAAGACAGATAATATTCAATATGGAAGGAGAGATCTTAATTTCCCTGCTCACACCGCAGAGCAGCAGTCTCCACATGGCATTATTCTTCTCTCTCTCTCTCTCTCTCTCTCTCTCTCTCTCTCTCTCTCTCTCTCTCTCTCCCTCCCTCCCTCCCTCCCCTCCCTCTCTCCCTCCTTCCCTCCCTCCAGCTCTGCTTCCATGTCTCTCTCTTCCTCCTAGTTACTGCTTTGTATTTTGGAAGTTTTTTTAAAAGAACAGATAAATCATTTAAAAATGGGGAAGAAAAGAAAGAAGAAAATTAGAAACATAGTTTGGGGAACTTGCTCAGAATTTCTGGATAGGGTTATAGTCAAAGGAAAGCCTGGACCCTCTTCTGGATTCCCATTCCTCATCTATTTCACATGCTGTCTTTTTCACAAGCCTCCTATCCTTGCTTTCTTCATTTATTATTTTTGTTTAAACTTCATGTACATTTTTTGTTTGCGTCCTCAAATTTGTCAAAACAGCAACGGGTGTGTTTACCCTAAGAACTCTGCAGTTCCCAGTCCTCCACCCCACTCTTATTAACACTGGTTCTTAGAAGACAGGATTCCACTGAGCAAGAGTTCTGACACTCTGAGTTGGGGGGTGTGGGGAGAACTGACCCATTAGAGAGAGCTCCAGGCCTTTAAAATAACAGGTAGGAAAACATCTCAGTGCATCAGGTAGCTGTCTCCCTTTTTACTTGCAATCCACACAAAGTCCTTGTCAAAGGAAGTAATCAGCTCCTTGCAATAAGTAATCTATAAATATCCACAGGGGTCTTTGTTATGTATGAGAACAGCCACTGTGTTGTTGACTGGCAGAATCCAGTCCCCCACTCTGGAAGGCCCAAGGAATCACAGTGCTTACAGGGCTGAGGTATAAATGAAGGTAGTCAGCATCACATTGAATGGGAACGTGAAAATCATCAGCACAGCCACAAGAGGTGCGCAGTCTCGCAAACTGAAGATTAGTTTAAGAACTACTTATCTCACACCTTTAATAGTAGGCAAATGCTTCCAAATCTAAAGGCTTCTACAGACTGTCAAAAAAGAGTTTTCATGCACACCTACGAGAATATTAGACAACATTTCAAAAAATGATTTAAGACAATTTAAAAATTCATGAAAATAAATTATTTGAGATGTTGTTTTATTCTGTAGGAATAAGAAATAGTTTAACAACCAAAATGTATTTTATTTACTTACTATGTGCCTTAGTCCTAAGTGCCAGGATAGTAGTTGTGAACCAAATGAGTCTTGCTTCTTGGAACATAGGAGGGGTGTTTACTGAGAGCCTCAATAAAGTGAGTTTGGTCACATGCAATATTTAGATTATTCTCAATAGGACATTCTAGTCTCAGGTTGTGAAGGACAGCTAATCCTCACAACAGAATGTCTGATATCATAAATAAGGGCCTTGAACTAAATCTGCAACACAGAGAATAATTTTTTCCATATGCATTCTTTGGCAAGTAGTATGTTCAGTGAAGTCAGGTTTTCACATGATGTAAGAAAATAAACAACAAGCACATGTAGTAACTTTCCAAGGCAGGAGGAAGAGCTTTGCATAATTGTCAGAATCACACAACCAGAAGTCCTAAATTACTGACTGGACAGAGACTGATTAGGAGGTCCAACCTCGTGGGACCTATCCCTGAGAGCCACAGAATATGGGACTCAAGGGAATATTTGAATTCAGGGGTGAGGAGAATCTCTAAGTTACTTGAGCCAATCCTTGAATCTTAAATGCTTCAGTTTCATAAAAGACAGCCCATTTCTCATATCCGTCATGCTAATTAATAGATTGCTAGTTTCACCAATAAAAATCAAATTGGACATCCAGCATGCTAATCAGCAAATGCTGGTTGTCTGATGAGACAAGAATAACAGAAGGGTTTACAGTGGCCACTTCTGGAGTGAGGGTTTGACTGACTGATGAAATGCTGGCTGACTGTGCCAGGACTGGGATCTTCTGACAGAGTGCTTGCTCACTTACCTCCAAGATTGAAGTTTAATGTAGTCTGGATGCTTATTGCATTCTATTTACTATAAGTAGCATTCTAAAATACCAAACCAGTTGACCGAGAGGCCACTAAAGACAACAGAGTGTGGCCTGCACAGTGGAACAGAGTTGTAATTTACTGAGGCTATACATTATGGGAGGTATATCTTTAGGGAAAAAATTGAAATGGCTCTTGAGCATCAGCTGAAGAGGCTAAATAGGAAGTTAAATATGAATCTGCGATTCATAGAATGAACAAGAATTTTGAGATGGAAAATTAGGAATTATCAAGCTCTTCATGATAGTTGTCATAAAACTGATGCAGCTACTCAAGGAGTGATAGAACTGAATAAAAAGAAGGGGTCACAAAAAATATTTACTAAGTTGGCAGAGTGATGATGATGTTGATGATGAAGATGATGATTATGATGTTGAGGTGATGGTTGTTGTGCTGACGGTGGTAGTGATGATGAGATGATGATGATGATGTTGATGATGATGAAGACGATGATTATGATTTTGAGGTGACGGTTGTTGTGCTGACGGTGGTAGTGATGATGAGATGATGATGATGATGATGTTGATGATGAAGATGATGATTATGATGTTGAGGTGACGGTTGTTGTGCTGATGGTGGTAGTGATGATGAGATGATGATGATGATTTGATGATGATGGTAACGAATTGTTAAAAACTATCATCTACACAATATTTATTTTATTCTGAACACTCTTTTTACTACTTTAAATAACTCATTTTATTTTCCCAACAACCCTGAATAATATACTAATATTAATGCAATTTTATGAATGAGAGGATTCAGAAAGGCTAAGTAACCTGCACTTATCCACTATCATCGTAATTGATAAGATGAGGAAATATTAGTACAGATTAGAGTAGAAGAGCAGCTACTGAGGAAGCATGAGAACCAAGACAGGGAGCTATCATCAGGCCCAGGGAAGATGGATTCATGATGAGCGGAAAATCTAATGTCATATGTGCTCAGATCAGGTCAAGATTATTTAGCAATATGGCCACTGGTGACAGTCCTAAAATGATGCTCATTGGCACAGAATGCCAAATAGGCAATTGGTACTGAGTCAAGAATTAGAGGGACGAAGGTAGACATGGAAACAATAGAAAGATCATTTTAAGCTTCACTTAAAGGGGATAAACGTGAGGGAATCCACGAAGATGGAAGTAGAAAGCACACAAGCTGATGAAGATGAGTAAGTAGAACAGGAAGTTTTCCGACACAGGGAAGAGGCCAGAAAAATTCAGAGTAGCGTCATCTCAGACAGACAAGTTGAAGTCCAGGGAATGAATGGAAGAACTGGTTTTAGATAGGTAATGAGAAGCTTCTGTATTTAAAGTTTGGTTTCTGAGTGTTGTGTACACAGGCAACTTGAGTGGTACGCTTGATGGTGTGTAAATTCCTGTTCTCTTGTTTCTTTTCCTCAGTGACATGAGAAGTGGTGTCATTAATTGAGAATAAGGGGGAGAGAAATTGCAGTGGTTTGAAAAGTGTGAACAATAACAGTTTAGGAAAGTGAAAAGTGAAGTAACTAGAAAAATAGAGGCGGGCCAGGCAGTGCTGGCAGTTTGGTTGAGGTTAGGGGTCATGAACCAAAGGGATGATAACACTTGAAATTGTAAGTGTGAGAAGTGGGACTTTGCTAAGAAGCCTAGATGTACAAATTCAGCATCGGAGGCTAGAGCAAAATACAAAATTCCACAATAGTGGTTTAACATATGAATTTTCCATGAACTAGATATGGCACACTGTAGGAAAAAAATAAACAAATTAAAACCAAACAACCCAGCAGCTTTGAGGCATTTATTTATTTTATTTATTTTTTAAGTGTATGCATGTTTTGCCTGCATGTATGTTAGTGTACCATGTGCTTTTATTGCCCGAAGAGGGCGTCAGAGCCCCTGGAACTGGTGTTACTGATGGTTCTTAGCCCCCCTATGGGTGCTGGGAACTGAATCCCAAGCCTCTAAAAAGGAACCAGTGCTCTTAGCCATCTCTCCAGCCCTTTTTGAGTCATTTTATTACATTAAGGGGGTTTCCACAGAGATTCTGGGTATGGAGTGGATCACCAGTGCATGGGATACTAGGGAGAGGATGTTTCCTTTTAGGTCCTGCCTAAATCACAGGAGTTGAAGCTTGAAAGGGTATAAGCTAAGTACTACCCACCATGAACAAATCAAAGGAAAAAAAATAACCAAAATGCCAACCAACTACCCATCTCTATAGGTAGCCAGCATCCAAGGGCCTATTAAAGAGAGAAAGTTTTTCATTGACGTGGTTAAATGTAGTTTGTCCCCCAGAGGTTTGTATGAGGCTTGGTGCCCAGTGTGTCAAGGTTTAGCGGTGGTGGGACATTTAAGATGTGGGACATGGTTACATTATTGGAGCTGCTGTTCTTGGAAGGGATTACAAGAGTTCTTATGAGACACTGGTTAGTTAGTTTTGGAGCTGCTGAAGAAGTGCTGTAGTGGCCTTCTGGCTTTCTGTCCATCATGAAATCTTTCCCTCGTTGTGTTCCTGACATGAGGCCATCCATGATGACGTGGCACAGCGAGGAAGACTTCCCCAGAGCTTCCACCATGCTGTTTGGAATTTCAGCCTCCAAAATTGGAGGCTGAATAAACCTCTTTTCTTTATAAAGTACTCAGTCTTGGGTATTTCATTAATAGCAAAGGAAAACTAAGAATTAAATGTCAGAGGTTAATTAGGTATTAAAATTAATCTGTGAGCTCTGTACATTTAATAAGTGTCAGAATAACAGAATTAACCCTCTTCCCTCTTGTTTTTTCTCTTAGAGTCAAGAAAACCTCTTCTCCATTGAATTAATTTTAAAGTCGGAGAAAGATCAAACTTAATTAGCAGCTTGTTCAATGCCTTGGTAATAAAGAATTTCACATTTTTTAACTTTTCTTACTTTTCATTAATGCAAAAAATGTGAGTTTATTCCTATGGGTTATTGCAAAGAGAAAGCATGGTAGATCTTTCAGTTCATTCTGGGTGTTCTGACCACAACCCAGAAAAGGCCTTTTCTTATAGCACCTCCCTAGCACTGTGGTGACCCAGTGCTTTAAGGGTATGTGATCATGAGATGTTGACTCCAGGAAAGGCTTGGATTGGTAGTGTTTGAGTATTCCATTTCACTGAACTCTAGAAAGTATCCCTGCGCATTAATGCTGTAGTGTTCTGATCTACCTCGAAAACATTAACATAATCTTATTGATATCGATATCTTCTGTAAGTGAATAAAACCAAGTGATAACAAAAACTGAAGCTTTGATTCATGGAGGTGTTAACACAGTGGTTTGGGTTTCTGGGAAAAAATCAACTAATAATGATGTCAGCATTTAAAATTTTTGAATATTTTGACCCAAGGTTGGTAGTATACCTTGTCAATCCAGCTTGACCACTAGAGCAAGCTACTACTGCCTGGAAAGCACTGAAAGTAGGCCACTAGGGAAATCTTAGGATGGTCTGTGTGCTGCAGAAATCCTGTGCGAGTTCATATAACTCACAACTTGCTGTTCCTTGCAATGGAAAATCAAGACAATGAGTCAAATCCTGGCTAAGAGTAGTCATTGTGAATAGATTTGTGTGCACTGGCCTTCGGATGCTGATGCTGATGATGCTTCCCCCCTCCTCCTCTTCCTCCTCTTCTCCCTCTTCTTCTCCCACTCCTCCTCTTTCTCTTTCGTTTTTTTTCTGTTTGCATTAACTACAATATATCATTTCAAATTTCTGCCACATCAAACAAAGTAACCAAAAAATATAATCCTCAACACTTTCTTTCCTGCTGGAGACACAGAGGTGCACATAGGACCACTTTCTCTGGTCTGAAGATGCAGAAGTACAGATAGGAGTCACAGGTGTACATAAGGAATTACTTCATGCTTTTTGCATCTGTTACTTCATCTTAATCTAAAGAAAAGTTCCTGTATTTCAGGGGTTTGGGGAGTGTTTTTTTTCCCCCTTTTTAGGCATTCTGTAATATTTATAATAGATTTTTATAGGATAAGCACAGTAATTTGAAATTCAGAAACCTGAAATGTTCCTAAAGATCAAAATTTTTTGAGGGAAGAGTTGACTTTGACTTCCAATCTTCAGCACTGTTGGTAAGGATTACTCAAGCCATAATGCTCACATTATGCTACTTGCATTCATATGGGTATCAACTCACTGTGGGCTGTTGCTAAGCACCCTCTGTCATTTAGACTGCACTAGTTTTATGGTAAGAGCCCATGTGCCACTCTGAATGTTCACTGGTATAAAGCAAAAGTGATTCTTTTAATCAGTCCTTTGGATTTTCTTTCCACCCTATGTTTGATAATAATTAAAACATCATTCCTTTTTTTCTGCAAGGCTACACTCCATTTGGGAGAAAATAGTCAAGGACTGTATTGTAAAGATTGCTCTGCTCTGTTCTATGAAGATGGAAGATGCCTGTGCTGGAATCCTGCGCTTTGAGAACTTCACACAGGCATCAAAGAATAGTGGTGATGTGTCTGCAGTCTAGGAAGATGCAGATTTCAGACTGTTGCCACTGAGGCCTGCCTTTGCTTTTTGTTGGGAACCCACTTCGGTATTGACAGCACATTTATGGATGCACAAGCTGGCAACCGCAGAGCCCTGGTAACAGCTTATCTGATTATGACTTCTGTTGTTTTTTATTAGGTCATCACTCCCACTGTTATGTTCCCCAAACCACCATTGAGACATTGGTCCTATTTTGAGTATTTTGGACACAACACACCACACACTGCAAGAGTGACAGAAATAAGCATTAACACAGGATTATGGAGAATGGTTTGGTTGAAATAAAAGGAACGACTCACATTCACACATTTTTTATTGTCTTTGGGGGTGAGCTTATCAATACAGTCCCTGAATCCATGGTCAGAATTTTTTTTTTTTTTAGAATTTTTTTAATGTGTCTATTTAAGAATACTACAAGAGGTCTTTGAAAATCATGTATTAACTTCTCAAATTTTGAAAGGAAGTTTTAAAAAAATGCTTAAGGACTTTTTCTTTTATGTCTTCTAATTCCAGGCCACTAATTGGAGACCGCAAGTTCAGGTTTAATATAATTTTATTTGAGACTGTGTCTCATTTTTCCCACACTGGCCTCGAACTCTCTATGTAGTCTAAGATGACCTTTGACTGATGATATTCCTGAGTATCCAACCAAGAACTCCATCCATGCTAAGCAGATTCACCACCAAACTAAGTTATGTGTTCAGCATTCATATTCCATATTTTAATAATTATTGTGTTATTTTACATTTTGTCCTTGTGAGGGTGTGTTTGTGTGGGTGTGGGTGTGTGTGCATGTGAGTGCTATGTGGTATATGCAGAAGGAGAGAGGAGAGAGAGAGAGAAAGAGAGAGAATGTGATGCCTACTTGATGCTTACTTGTTAAACCATAAGAGTTAAAATATGTGTATAAGTCACTGGTGCTGAGAAAACTTCAAAGGTCATTAGATTTGAAGGGCTATTTCCAATTAAAAATGTATTTTAGCATAGATGATTCAAAACACTATCTTGTTGAGCCACTGTGATAATATTTTAGGTACAGGGCAGGTTTAGAAAGCCATTGCAACTCCTGCAGTCTATATCTAAACACGTGCATTATATATGGACTTATATATGCATGTATATGGACTGATACATAGAAGAACAGTCATTCACGTCCACTAGCATCTTTGATTAGTCCATTTAGATTATTATAATAGCTCCCAAATCAGGCTCACTGCTCACATATCCCTACAATATATTCTCTAATCAAAAGCCAGAGCTATTCCATTAAATGATCCATCAGATCTTGTAGCTTCTCTATTTAAAGCCAAGATCCTTACAGTGGCATGTGTGAACCCACCAGAGCTGTTCTCTGGCCCTTTCCTCTTCATATCCACTGGTCTTCTCTCTGAATGATAAGTGGTGCCTTCAAGGACATTCCAGGAACTCTCCTGCCATGATTCAACCACAGTTTCATTTATGCAACAATTTTAAATAATCCACCATGCCCTACATGGATGTACCTCTTCTTCACGTACATTAGATCTTAAGCCAGATGTCACCAGTTATGAAACATCCTGTTAAAACGATGTCCTCCCCTGTACTTCCTTTCTGACTTTGGTTTTCTCTAGAATATATTTTCATCTTATTTGGCTATCAATTTGTTGTCCACATTCCTTAGTATAATACAAATTCCAGGAGGTACAGGTACTTCTGCTCCCTCACTGCTCTCCTACCAATACATGGATCATGTTTGGCATAGACTATGTCCTTAATAAATATTTGTTGAGTGAGTAATGAAATGTATTGAAGGACGCAAGAGGTTGGATTTTGGTGCGAGGCCAAATGCTAAGTAGGAGACAGAGCTCTCCAAAGGGCTGGACAGGTGCATGATGAAATTTAGGAGATAAAGATGGAGAAAGGTATTTTTTCAGAGAGAATTACAGAAAGCCAGCTTTGTAAGTGAACTGTACACATGAAGTGTTTAACCTTGGGCATTTTCCCCTTGGACTATAAATGTTATATATGACCTGCCAGTTTTACTGTCTTGTTTCATATGATGTAATTCCCTTAAGTTTAAGCAAAAACGTTGAAGTCAATAAACCCAACTTTAGCCTGGTCTTCTGAAGGCAAACCCTCTGCCCACCTCTACAGAGCTCTTTGTAGAAGGGGCAGACTCACACCAGGGAAGGATCATGTACTATGGTTTCTAGGCCAGGAGCTGCAGCAGAGGAGGGAGCAATGAACGAGGTCAGATGGGGAGCAGACGTGGGCAGTCCACTCTTACCTAAACACACTAGCTAGAGGGGATTCGGATGGGGAAGGGGAAGCCCGATTCTTGAGCTGCATGTTGGTAAGGCAACAAAACCTCTGAAATTAAAGTGACTTCTAAAGTTTCTTTAGCATTTTAAATTCCTGGTCTATTGTTTCTTCTACAATTCCTGGCTACTTTTGTGTTTCAGCTCACCTTTCACTTGAGTGCTTATGGACCCCAGCTCCTTAATCGACAGGTAGGGAACAAAAATTTACACATCAGCTTGTCTCGATTTATATTTTGGTTCCAAGTACGCTTGAACCCTGTATTGCATAATCTTAGAGCTTCTAAAGTCTAAAGTTTGGCGATTAAGAGTCGCCCTCTTTTCCTCTACTTGGAATTCACTGACAATCTTAGTAAAACAGAAGAAATGAGAAAACATCTTTTTGAAAAAACTATGATTTACACAGATTGATCTTTTCTTTTTTTCTATTTCTTTCTATCCTCAATTCCACAATCAACAACAGAATGTTCCCCTTAAGAAAACCAGTGTGATAGGGTTTTTCCCCCTTTCTCCCTGATGCCTCTATTTTCTAAGCCCATTTCGTGATTTAAGAAATGAGAAAAAGAAAAAAAATAATTTATATTGGTTTGAAAAAATGTCTGATTTTGTCAATTAGAAATGAAACAACTCTGGCTCTTCTAAGAACTCATCACCCAACCTTTGTTTAGTCCAAAGCTGCAGAGCATGAAGGGTGGTCAAGGCTGGCTTAGGAAGCACTGTCCAGCAAGGTGCGGGCATATGAAATGATACTGCAACCGCTCCATTGTTGTGCTTTCTTCCCTTACAATAATTGCCTTTCTTTTAGATTTCAGTGTTTCCCTTTTGTGTTTACGATAACAGAGGGATGCTTTATTGCATTTCACCAGGCCTGTTGCCATGGAGATCAGCAGTTGCTGTATGCTGTAAAAATAACCCTCCTTCCTTGATAGATTTCACTTGAGTGAAAATAACCCTTAAAAATAGGTTGAAATTTACATACTAACTCTTCCAGCAGGTTCAAGGGGGGAGAAAGAATGAATTACTTCGTGATTTGACAAGCTATTAGGTGAGTGGCTGCCGGATGAGGTTTGAACAGAAGAGTCTACTGTGTGAGACCAACCAAATTTCAGTTTAATACCATCAAATCTATGTCTTTGCCATTGGATCTTACCTCATTAGTATTGTATTAAGATGAAAAGGGATATCATCGAGCATTCGAACTTCCATGGGGATAAGGGCTAGCAAGGGTTAGTAACTCATAAACAACAGGACAGGTTGGTCCCAAGTTGAATACCATCTCTCAAACTAAGCCTGATGGATTTTGTTTCTGAAAATGTAAATGGATATTGTGTGAGATGTGAATACAATGATCTGAGACCACATATATTTGAGATGGTGTACTATACTCATGCATTATCAAGTTTGTGTGACTGAGGCGTTCTAAAGCAAACCCATGTCTCTCTGTTTCACAGCATCTTTCCCTGACCTGCCAAATATCCTGCCAAATAGCAATTACAAAGATCCCATTTTGTTAAACTTCTCAGGTTCTTCAAATTCTTTTGTGTGGTTTCAAATGATTTTGTGAAGATGGCCAGACAGAATGAAGAATTTCCTACCAACTTCTTCTGTCCTGCTTTTTCCCACTGCAAGAAGATGTAGAAAAATGAAACAACCAAAGGGCCTATCATAATGATAAAGTTAGTATAGATTAGGCAATAATATAAAGGAGAAAACACCTTCTGGGACAGTTTCAGGGGAATTAACATATTGAAGAGTAAAATTTGTTTCATGATGAAATAAGAATTGCCTTCATATCATACTAATCTGAGAAGAATTAAGATACTCACTGTTAATGACATATACATATATATGTATAAATTTAAAAATAAGTTTATCTGAAAGGTCTCCAGATAT
>NW_008351346.1:1032503-1047816 GCF_000622305.1 Nannospalax galili | reverse complement strand
TATATCTTTCCCAGACACAGAACCAAGATCAAATATCTTGTTGGTTTCCCGTGGCTTTGTTTCCATCTAGAATCATCTTCTGGTTTATTTGTATATAATACTGTTGTCTTCCAACTGTAGATCAAAATTTAATCAATTCTTCCTATCAAACTCCATTAACTATTGGAAACTTCTTGAGATACCAGCCAAGTCCTTACTATAGGTGTGCTGAAAATTTCTTATATGGTTAGATAGTCCCATTGTTTCTCAAACTATTGTTTTTATACATTTATTTCTAGAGTGTGCCAAGATCTTTCCAGAATACTTGCTAGCTCTGATCTCTTATCCTCCTATCCTTGAAGGAAGGAGCCATAGCCCCATCATGTCTATGCCCCTGAAACTTTGTCTGTCTGTTGAAATGAGTTATAGGTAACTTTTTTTTAATAGCTAAAGTCAGCAACATATGATGTTACATATGTACACATTTTAAATGTATGTGAGCACATATGTATATACATTATATACATGGATATATATATATATATATATACAAAATGGATATATATATACAAAACAGATACACACATACACATACACACACACAAAGATACGTAACAATACTGGAAATGAAAATTTTCATTTCCTTTAAGCTTGACATTATCCTCTCACATTGTATATAAATATTAGATATAAACCATCTCAAACTTTAAGAACAAAAGTTAAATGAATATCTTTGAAATGAATAACCTTAAAGTGGGCAAATATTTCTTAGAGAGGACATAAACAACTGTCATACAGATGCATAAAAAATGTGTAACATTGACTTCATTGAAATTAAACTATTATCTAAAAGGTCTTTAGGTATGCCTATGCATTATAACTATATCTCTGTGTCCATCAAGGCACATCAATTAAGAAAATAAAAAAACAAGCTACAAACTTGGGAAAATACATTTGTAAAACGTGTGTGACAAAGGGCACATATTTTAAAAACTGTTATAAATCAATAATAAAAGACAGCCTATTCATCTGATAAAGAAGTTTGAACATATACTTTATAAAAGAGAATGAACACGTTTTAAGAAGCATATGAAATGTATGTCAATGTCACTAATCACCTAGAAAATACAAATTAGCAACACCTCAATGATGCACCATTTCACATCTGTTAAACAGGAATAAAATTAGCCAGGCTTGATGGCTTACTCCTTGGGAGGCTAAGTCAGGAGGCCAGCCATGAGTTTGTGGTCAAGCTATCATACATGGTGAGAGCCAGACCAATCTGTTTAATGGACAGATAGAGACTGTCTCAACTATAGTCCTCCCCTTAAAAGCAGAGGACAACAGTTAGAATGATGAACAAGCCTAAATGTCAGCAAGAATGTGAAAACTGGAAGTTTTAATATTGTTAATAAGTTTGTTAAGTAGCTGCCCATTTAGAAAATGGGTATGTTGTATGGGCATGTCCTCGCCTGGCAGTGGACGGATGCCTTCTTCTCAAGCTGGGATTCACCCGCTTGCTTCCATCACCACAAACAAACTTGACTATGGATGCCAGTCAGTCATGCCTTCCACCCAACCAGCTGGCCTCAGTGGTACATGGGGGAGGGACTAAGGATATGGTCCAGGGAAGCCAGAGATAGAGGGTGGCCAGTCATCTTGAGCAACCACTAGGAGATCACAGGCTCCCTGCTGCAATGCAGAGGGGAGCCGACCTGTGCCCGTAATTCTGTAAGTAACCTCCTCACCCATTGATCTCTATGGAAGCCCAGTAAATATTTTGGTTCCCCAAACTATAGTTTGGAGAAATTATGCTTCTTTTTGTGATAAGGATGGGGGGAGGAGGGGACCAGATGCCACAGACACCTCCCAGAAGTAGCTGTACATAGACCTAGTCTATGACTCAGAAATTGCTCTTAAAGATAGAGTTATATCTACACAAAATGACTTTAGGAGTTTTCATAACAAATTTAATCATAATAGAAAAAACACCAACAATATTAAAGCAACCTAAATTTCATTCACAGTTGACTATGGTATTTTTCTGATTGAATAACTGATATACTGAATAGTGCTGAGGAATATCAAACATGTGCTGAGTGACTGAAACCAGGCACAGACCAATACAGATTCATGTCTCCATTGATATGAATGGTAGGATGGGCAACAGTAGGCTAGACTGAGAAATCAGAGCAATGCTAGCGCTGAATGTAGAGGAAATGACAGGAAAGAGGACTCTCAGGGACTGGAAAAACATTTTTTTCTTTGGGATGTAATTACATGAGCCCAGACATTTGATCAGATTCATCAAACTTACACTTAAAATCTTGTATGTTTTCTTCCGTCTAAATTCTATCACTGTTTTAATATGAGAAAGGAATGAATAAAACATGCTCTTGACTTTAAAAAAGCTCATATTTGTTTTAGACATCTGGTCAGTGGTCTGGATCCCTTGCTCTGTGTTGTTTCCAGTCAGAACTTACCACAGAGAAAATGTAAGTTCATCCATACTAAGCAGCAATAAATTTGTTATAGTTTTCTTTGCCCAATTCTTAGAACTCCAAAGACTTAACTTGTATAGGGGGCCATAATTTAGAGCCCTGATGTTCATTTTGAAGTGTTTGAGAATCCCAGGAAAAGCGGTAGAAGGGGCTTAATTCCTATAGCTGACTTACAACATCTGGGATGCTGCTGTTTATGTGTTGAAGCACATTTTCCTTTCCAGGGTACTTCCTGTATTGGCAGGAGAAGAAACCCAGGAAAAGGATGGATTGTGCTGACATTTCGTTGGATGATTCAGAAGGAATCTTTAAAAATATACACATTTGTTTAATGTCTATGCATGTATGTACCTGAGTGTGTATATGGGCATCATGTGCATGCACATGCCCACAGAGGCCAGCAGGGGACATCAGATGCAGTGGAATTGGAGTTAAGGCAGTTGTGAGTTGCCCAGGAGTGGAACCTGAGTCCTCTGCAAGAAGAGTAACTATTCTCGGCTGCTGAGCCAACTTTCTAGCCTGTCAGAATCTTACTTTCAAAATATGAAAAGTGAAGTCCTTCTCTTTACTTGTTTTCTAATACTTAGAAAGACCTAAGTTATGCAAAGAAGATAAAAATGTTTAATGAAAAATATATAGTCTCCAGGAGTGGTGGTGCACACCTTTAATCTTACTACTTGAGAAGCAAAGGCAGGCAGATCTCTGTTAGTCCAAGGCCAGATTGGTCAATATAGTGAATTCTAGGCCAGCCAGGGCTATACAATGAGAGACCTTGTCTAAAAAAAAAAAAATAATAGATTAAACAAAAAAATGTATGGTCATTTCTATAGTAGCAAATATAGTGTGATTCTCTATATAATTTTGTCATCTTCATGTCTTCCTTTTCACTTAGAGATTCAATTCGAGAACAGAGTAAAATACTTCTATATGACCTTCCAAATGGCAGAAACTGTTTTACGTTCAATTCTACAACCGTTTCAGAAAGAATTGTAACTCATGGGAGGAGCCCAATATAGTGTGGCTGAATGAGTAGGTGTTTGGGTGGTATGTCTTTTTTTATGTATTACTCAAAATTAATAATATAGTTCTGGATCGTCAGAGTTAGGATTTTAGTCTTTTTAATTTTATAGGAAAAAAAATTCCTATGATTACCCCCAAACAATGACTACCAGACTTGATATTAGTGCATCTACCAGTGTGAGGTGCCATGTAACTGAATAATTACCCTGGGAATTAGCTGTGTGTGAATAAAAGATATGTCCCTTCCTCCTTTGAATACACTGATAATAAATAAATGTAGGGGAAACATTTGGGCTTTTGTAATAAAAGTGTTGGACAACTGGACATCCCTCCTGTACCCCTGCTGTTAAGTTTCAAAGGAGTACATACAGGCAATATTCCCAACTAGATGATGATTTGAGAAAAGCCACTGAAACAGGCATTTCAACTTTCATTCAGAGCTCTATGTGCTTCTATCCCTTAACTATTTCTGTTTCCTTATTTTTGATTTTCCCTCCAGAAAGAAAAAGATAATGAACTAAGACAATAGGGCTTGTTGTTGTTGTTGTTAAGTGAGTACTTTGCTTTTGAGTGAAGATTGTAGTGGTGCTTGGAGAGGTTGTGCTTACAGAGAAGCAAGGAGTCTGTGCTTGGAAAGAAACAAAGCCTTTGTAATCAAAGGCAAAGACAGCACATTTAAGCATTTAATGCTTGCATCTTGATGATTTCATTATTGACTTCTATTAAGCTCTCTCTGGGCGAAGAACCAAACTCCCCCACAGGTCTGCAAAGCTGAATTGCTGGATCCATTTGCTATTAAGTTTAAATCCTCATTTCTCCCCATGACATGCTTATTGGATTGGGATGGCTTCCTCCTGGTCCCATGGAGACATCTGCAGACAGTGTATTGAGTGTCTAACCCTTTATCCTCTTTACCACCCACAACAGTACTTGGTTGTATCTCTTTATCTCCCTCCCTCCCTCCTTCCCTCCCTCTCTTCTTCTGTGTCCCTCCTCCCTTTTCCCCTGGCCCCAAAGGCCATTCCTAGAACCATATTCTTCTTGCAAGGTGAGTCTAACCATCAGAAGTAAAGTAATGAGATTATGATTAAAAGTACACCCTGATAGTGGAGAATCCATCAATCTGTCATAGAAATCTTATCTCTGGTGCTGGTCTCATCAATCTGACCTTTCAATTACAATTCTCAGTTCATGACTCTATGTATACAGAACTCAGAGATGGTGTATGAGGCACACAAGTCTTTGTTTGGTACTCACAGCATTTGGTAAAACTGGATATCTCTTGTAGAATCTGTATCTTCCTTTTAAAATACATTTTGTTAGTGATGAATCTACTGATTTTATATTGATTCTGGCATAGAGATAACTCGAGGTGCTATAAATTGTGGACCCTTCCATATCAGGGACCTTATAGGTTTAAATTTTATTTCTACTCAGGTAGTCCAGAACGTGTCTTCAGTTGTCAAGTAGATCTCTTCCATAGGGAGATTCAGGAACTCTGGTGTCTCCCGTCTTTCATCTCCACCACTCTCCAGGGCCTGAAAGCTCTGTATTTAGTTAGACAGATGACAGAAAAGGGTGGAACTGCTTCTTAAAGGGCCCTGCCTGATATGACACATATCACTTCCCCTCGTAGTCACTGGAACTAATCACATGACCTCAGTGAAATAGGATTTAGAAAACGATGTCACCGTAGGGGAAGCCTTACCCCACTTACAATTTATCACTATGGAACGAACATCAAGAGTCTTTATTCACTCAGTATCCACAACCCCTTCTACAATTCAAATCCATTATACAAATTTTTTAATGCTTATTTTAATTTTAACTGAAGATTGTATGTTTATTACAATTTAGCTGATATCTGACTTTTATTCTTTTGCACACATATGAAAATGAAATTCCTCTGGAATGTGTGATGATGGGATAGGAGCTGAGATCATTCTGAACATTAACATAGAATGTGATTATAGGTTATAGATGTCTGGTTTATAAGAAGATGACTCAATTAGATGTTGAGAAACACCCGAGCCTGACTTAAATTCAATGGAATGGCATCTATTAAGTGCCAATCTCTGCATAAATAAGAGTCAGCCATTGTGCAGAAAAACCCACCTGGAGCTTATAGATAGCCCATTAAATAGATTTGAGTCCCTTGTTTATAAAGGAGACTGTGAATCACTTCTACACCTCAATGACCTACTCCCTTGTCCTAGGCAGAATGTAAAGCTATGGAGAAAATATCATTCAGTGTGTCGGTACCCCAGACTTGGCATTGAACATCAGAGCTCTTTCACCGGCCAGGTTGTTTCTGTTCTCTGACTTCTTTCTCATTCGAATAATGAAGTTGTTAAAATCTTAGATTTCCTCCATTCTTGCAATCCCATGCTTCTGTGTGTCAACGGCTATTCTTCCAAAATCAGAGGAGCACAGGGAAGAATGTTTTTATAACTTATTACCTGAATAATTTAGTCATCTTCAGAGGTATAATATATCAGACCCTTTTCCCTTGACAATGGTGATAGAAACATCAGGTATAGAAAGCTGAGAAATCTATTATTTCAAAAATGTTGACCAAGAGATGTGTAAAGACAATCCATCACTTCACAGTGCATCAGAGTATGGGCCAATGCTGAGGCAAAGGGACCCAGCATATTTGACTCAGAAAGTGGATTGTAGACAGGCCTGGGTAGATTAAGAATTATAAGCTACTGACTTCAGAGGTCAGAGCACCCCACCACACCCCCAACATACACACGCACTGCCCATGGACATAGTGTGCCCCTAATGCATCAACTCTGCTGTTACATCTTCCCAGCAGCTGCCCACCATGGCAATTGGTCTATAAAATGCTTAGTTTTTCATCGGGCTTTAAGCACAGCTCTCGTTGAGACACACACTGACTTTAAGCAATAGTGTTCAGTGAGGAAAAGAGGCCAAATATTACTGATGGAAAACAAGTGAGATGTCCATGGAAGGTGATCATTTTTGCTCTTAGATGATAGAAAGCAATGCTCAGGAGACCAGAGAGTGAGTTCCAGAAGTGGAGGGGAATTCCATATCGTCTGAAAAGGAAGACTCCTGGTTCACAGGCCATTCTTTCCTCAGGTTCATTCTTGTATTTTGAACAGTATTTGAAAGCTCATTATGAGAACTATAGATTAACCACTCTTCTTACTTTGAGTAGCTTCTGTTGAGTTGTTCTAAGCAAAGGGAGAGAGTTCATGAGACATCCTGTAAGTTTGTAGGTTTAAAATGAAAAGAATCCTGAACAGTTTTTAAACAATGCTAAGCTCATGATTAAGGGATGAGAGTGTAAAAAATCATTTTTATTGGTTAGTGATGGACTAAGAAAATGCTATAGTTAAGAAAAAATTAGCTGGAGATACTTTTTCTCTTACTGCTAGAGTCACAATCAGTGGAATTAAATGTAAGCTATTTAATAACCACCATTGCCATCATTAAAGAAGCCCCTGTAATGTGCAAGTTCTAGAATGGTCCTCTCATAACAACGTATAACATTGATATAATATTTATAAGATGAAAATCTTACAAAGAAGCATAAGCCTTAAGATGTGCATTTTGAATGGATACTTGAAGGGTAAACTCTCATCCCAGCATGCAAAGTCACCCAATACCCTTCCCAGTTTCCTTTTGTTTCACTTAAGAACATGGCTTTTTCTTTCTGCAAAGAGGAATTAAAGGAGAAAAGAGAAAAGTGAGCATTGTGAGAGTTAATTAGGAATGTGAAGATTGTAAAATTGAAGCTAGTGTCTTCTAATTCGTATACCCATTTGTTAACAATGGAAAGTCTGGGACCCTAAAATGACTGAGGCAACTTTATAAAATTTTTAGGCAACTGGGAGTCATATCAATAGGAAAGACTGCATTTTGCAAAGTACAAGTGACTAAACGGAGAACTACCATTGTTTTTGAAGAAAAATTAGTCCAAATAGTAATAAGGTTATTTAGGCTTGGGAAGATGGCTCAGAAGGTAAAACCTGTTGGGAAGACTGATCATCTAGGTTCATCCCCAGCCCACCATGGAAGGAGAAAGTTTATTCCCCGAAATTGCCCTCTTATCTCAAAAAGTACACACAACAAGGATAGCAACAGCAACAACAACAATAGTAGTAATTAGAAAACATTATAAAAGGTTAAATAACACAGTGCTTGCTAATTAATTCTTGTTTCTTGCAGCTTACACTGCTCTGTATGATTTTTGAGTAATAAATTCTTATGCCATTTGAAATGATTTGTTTCAGAGGGAAATCACACTGTTCTATAAAGTTCTATATTCTGTTTTTTTGTTTTTACTGGTGACTGACATAACGACATAACACAGACACATTTATCATCGCACATCTTGCAATGGCTAAATGGGAGGTTTATAAAGAAATGACTACACATTTAGTTTTGCTATTCTAAACCTCTGTGGTTTCAGAATGTGGCTTCATGTGATTCATTCCCCAGATCCCACCATTTTCCAGGAATTACCACATTGAGTTCTACAATTTGAGAATTTGGAAAGCCTTAGTTAGGGTGCATCTAGATCAGTGTTTCTTAGGCTGTTTTATTTTTTCCGCTGTCATACCCACATGGAGAAAAAAATAAAATATACTTAAATTCTGCCCCCCCCCCGGAAGATAAATTTAATGCTAAAAACCTTGAGAGACAGGCATGGTGGTGGCATACAGCTTTAATCCAAACACTCGGAAGGCAGAGGCATGCTGATCTTTGTAAGATTGAGGCTAACCTGGTCTACAGGGAGACCCTCTCTCTAGAAGACCCCCAAAAGTGATTTTTATCTGGCTAAGTTGAATCTTAGGAGGTCACAAACCAGTATAATATTTAAGAACTATTTTTAATTGCACAAGAATATTTTTTGGTAGGACGTTATATTGACCTCCTTGAGAAAATATAACCTAGTCAAATTTTTTTTATTTTCTTTATTTTTGAGAATCTCATACATGTATACAATGAAATTTGTTCATATCCACAGCCTTTTACCTCTTCCCATTCTCCCTGTATTGCCCCCAACATGCTCCCTCCCAAATTCATCTTTTGTTTTGAAAATTCAGTCTAGTTAGTATTTCCCAAGTATACATGGGTGTGGGCTACCCATTTGAACACGGGAATCCTACCACTGGCCATATCCTCAAAAAAACAAAAAAACAAAAAAACAATTCTTTCTCCCCAAAACTACCCAGTGCCAATATAGCTCCTCAGTAAGGAATAGAGTCTAGAGAGCACCCATACCATTTATGCTGAGATTTTGACTGGCTTGATCTTATCTAGTTCTCGTGCAGGTAAGCATAGCTGCTGTGAGTTCCTAACTGTAATAGCCATGTCATCTATGGCAACAGCATTTCCCAGCACTCCTCCCCACCCTCTGGCTCTTGCATTCCTTCTACCTCCTCTTCAAAGATGTTCCCTGAGCCTTAGTTGTGGGAGAATTTATGTAGATGTCCCGTTTAGGGCTGTGTTCTCGGTCTCTTATTCTCAGCCACTCTGACTGTTTTGCAACTCTGCATTGACTGTTGTCTGCTGTGAAAAGAAGCTTCTCTCACCAAGGCTGAGAGCAGCCAAGGTCTATGGTGTAAGCATAAATAGTTTATAAATAAGGAAATGGACTATTGAAAGAAAGCAGGAATAGGCACATATAACCTAAGTACCTGGACTGTGTGCTGCCTCGAGCTCTGAGTCCTTATGCCAGAAGTCTTCCCCAATTCCATTCTACTTTGCAAAGCCAGAGGGCAAAGTCTGAGTGGGTAGAACACAACCAGGGGCTTTTCACCCCTTTCCTGGTACACACTCCACATGGACATGAGGGTAGAATGGGAGGTGCAGGCTCATTTCTCGCCTGATTTTCACCCATTGACTGCCCCAAAAGGAAAACTTCACGAGGATAGCTTACAGACCAGAAATTCAGACCTAGTGACCACTTAAATCTGGGTTTTACACACAAGAATCTGAGAAATTAGTATCTACTGTTGACAGGAAGAGTAATCCTTAAAACCAATTGCCCACTCTAAGAATATGCATACAGAGGAGTGGGGGTCAAGTTTCAGATAGGAGTGGGATGGCAGGACAAAGCTGGGAATAGTGGTAAATACCTGTAATCTATACCTTTTTGAGACTGAGACAGGAGATCTGTGGGTTTGAGGACTTCCTAGGCTACAAAAAATAATCCTGTCTGAGGAAGAAGGGAGGGAGGGAGGGAGGGAGGGAAGAAGTTAGCTTTCGATGTTACAGAGGTGATGCTTGAAAGTATATCTAACCTTAGAGAAGTTGGCTGAACAGCTAATATGTCCAGCAGATTCCCACTGAGCAGGAGGCAAGCACAAACAGACCTGTGCATAAGCATTTCCCTTACCTCTATTCTCAAGTTCTTAAGATAAAGCACTGTGAATTGGATTAAAGGCAAAACAGGTAGCATGCCCAAGGTGTGATAAACAGGCTGGTATCTAAAACATTATGGTTATGGCTGAGAATTATCATGAAGAGTGGTGGGATATTGAAAAATAAACTATTGGGATGTCAGGTTTAGTAATTTATTTAAATGTTATTGCTGCTCTGTGACTCCCAGTGGAGTTTTCCTCTCACATTTTTAATATCAAATAACTTTGAACAGCCCATATACAAATTTCATGGAATGAAATAACTCACTTTTGCAGAGCAATCTCAGAGTTTTCATTTGCTAACTGATAGCAGCAGCTCTTGGGTAATGAGGTATTGGTGAGAGCCTCACTCCCGGCCTAGCATTGCCGTCAGGTTGCTGGTAGGTAGAAGGTGATCTTAGGCCAAGACCAAGTATAACACATACACTGGGATGGGAGAAAAAAGGACACAAAACAAAAGGGACAGGAAGAGAAACCACTATGGAATCTTTGAGGTCCTATCAAAGATGCCATCTTTAGGGGCTGGGGAGATGGCTCAATGGATAAGGCACTTGCTGTGCATGAGGACCAGAGTTTGGATGCACAGAAACCACACAAAGCTGGAGGCAGTAGCACACATTTGCATTTCCAGTGCACCTACTGGGAGGGGCTGTGGAGACCAAAGAATCACTGTGAGCTTGTAGGCCAGCTAGCCTGGCATACGAAGAGGTGAACAAGAGAGGCCGCTTCAAGCAAGATGGAGGACAAAGATGCACATTCTAGTTTGCCTTCGACTGCCGAGACAAAACACTCTGACCTGTATGGACTCGGGGAGGAAAGGGTTTATTTAGCCTACACCTCCCAGGTGTTCATCACTGAGGGAGCCCAAGGTAGGAACTCAGGGTAGGAACCTGGAGCACAGGCCATGGAGGACTGCTGCTTGCTGGTTTACTCCTCTGGCCAGTGCTCAACCTGCTTTCTTATGCAATATAGAACCTGCCCAGGAGTTGCACCACCCACAGTGGGCTGGGCCCTCCCACATCACTCGTCAGTCATGAAAATGCCCCACAAACATGGCCGCAGGCCAGTCTAATGGAGGAAATTCCCCAAATGAGGCTCACTCTACCCAGATGTGTCAAGTTGGCAACTAAAGCTATCCATACTCACGGAGGTTATCCTTTGACCATCACATGTATTCCATGGCACACACATGTCTGCACACACACATGACACACGTGTACATACATCATTTACTACAGTGAGATTTGGACATAAAATAACCAAGATGTTGCTGCAGATGTTCTGAAAGCAAGTCAGAAACTTAAGTTTTCTTCATACCACAATAAAAAAAGAACTGAATTATACCTCCAATTCAAAAAAGTCACTATTTCCAGACTTGGTGGTGCACACCTTTAATCTCAGCACTCAGGAGGCATAGGTGATCTGTGAGATCAAGGCCAGCCTGGTCTGCATAGTGAATTCGAGGCCCCAATTCACTATTCCCTTTTAGTGGGAGGCCCCAAATTTCACTATTTCCCTTTTAATGGGATTCCTTTTTCAGTATTAAGGAGCTTTACTTTCTGATTTTGGATATAAAATACTCTTTAAAGATGTCCCAGTCAATATATTGTGAGCAATCTGCTAATGTCAGGTGACTTCATTTTCCTAACTGCATATCAAAATTTCAATCCCCGAATGTCCTTGTGATATCATCTAGAATCCTAGATCCATAGTTCTTAGGGCTGACATGCTGACATTGATTGACAGAGCTCCTGGATGGCCATGGCCTTCAGAGGGGGCTCACATGTTCCTTATAAAACTTGAGCTTCCTAGTGTTTATGATGTACAAATGGCATGGACTTTTGTAACTATGTATATTCTTGATACCCTGAAGGTTTAAGGATTACAGCTCAGTATTCCCCTCAAATAACATGACTGTCCAGGAGTAAAATGGCGAGACTGAGGATGACAACTATATATCCTGTGTCTTGCATGCATTCATCCCTGTTATCAGAAAGTTTACACACAGATTTTTAGGCAATTTCTACCAACTATACAGCACATGGTAGATGATACTTATGTTACACAGGCATGAGCTGTACTAGGAGTTTGAGTCCTTTGTTGCTCAAATTATCCTCATTGCTACAGGGTAGAAAATTAGCTTGACCATACTGGCCATTGTCCCTCCTCGTTACCATCATATCTTCATGGTAAGACCCTATTCATGAAGACACTACATGTGTGAGCTGTAGAACAAACAAGGCGACATCAAGCTGATTCTGACTTCAAACCCTCATCTCTACTAGTTACTATTCATAGTTCTAGAAAGTGCTATGCATGCTATCAGAAAGAAAAAATAATTATCTACCTTACCCAGCTGTGAATTCTGTGACATACAATAACAACTGGCCTGGCAAGATATGCCCACCAGTGAAATAGTGGCATAAATATTTTGGGAGTAACCAACCACTCTATTTGTATTAAAGTCTGCTTCATAGAATGAAGCCCATAACTGATACTGATATCAGGCTTAGGAACCTGAGACTAGACAGATCATAGTACATAGGGGAGATTATAACACTAGTTTTCTACTAAATAGTTATTGTATTAAACTGACTCCTAATGACTTATTGTTTTACCCATAGATTAATGCAACTCTCAGCTCTCACCACAGAAGTTTCCTTATGTAGCAGATGGTAATTAACACAGAAAAAAACACAGCTGATCAGTATGCAGAGAACAAGAGGCTGCAGAGTGCTTAACCATGAATAGGGCACCTCTATCAAACTTCTGCCTCCCAAGGTCAGGGATCATTGCTGAAGAGGGGGCAGAAAGACTGTAAGAGGCTGAAGTGGTAGGTGACCACAGGGAAACAGTAGGGCCTCACTGGCAGATTCACCAGAAGCTGGTCTTGCTGCTTAGAGATTGGGCCCCAGTTCTAGCCACTCTGATTCCAAGTCTGCCACTATGTGAACACCTGCTCCCCATGCTCCTGCTATTGAGTTTCCATATCTTTCCACCATGAGAGGCTAAACACTTGAAAGAGTGAACCCAAAAAGAGCTCTCCTCTGTAGGTTGTTTCTGTTGGATAGTTTAGTCCCAGCAATGCCAAAGTATCTAGTAGAAAAGGTCAGATTCTGTATAATGCCTTTGACTTAGAAATTAAATTGCAAATAGGACTTAAATATAAAATAATGAAGAGAACATGGATAAATGAAAGGGTGTTCAACAAAACCCAGAATGTGTAGAGCCCATTTAAACTAATTATAAAACAAATGAGGAAAGGCAGAATGTCTAACAGTCTATGTCCAAGGTCTGGTTTGGTTTCGAATGATTTTTCAGAAATGCATGTGTGTGTTTATGTGTAATGGTTATTTCATTATTAAACTAAAATAATTATTATTTTATATGTGTGGGTTTTTTTTTTCCATGTATGTAAGTACACAACCTGTATGCAATGCATGAGGAGGCCAGAAGAGGACACCAGATCCCTTGGAACTGGAGTTATAGTAGGTTGTTAGCTACTGTGTGGGTGCTGGGAACCAAACCCACGTCCACTATAAGAGCAGCCAGTGCCCTTACCTACTGAGCCATTTCCCCAGCCTAAGATGTTTGGTTTTAATAGCAACTTGCTGTTACATTCACTTGTATGTGGAGCCTCAACTGAAGAATTGTCCTGATTGTTTAATTAATATGGGAAGATGAACCGCAAATGTGGGCAGCACCCCTGGTACAGCTCTGATAAAAAAGGTCATGGCAGACAGAAGATGATTCGCCTTTTGTTTGTTTGGTTTTTACTCTCCCCAATGAGTCAATTTATCCCATTTCTACTGATGATAATTCCTTTGCTGACATCAGACCTAGTGTCTCCAAGTTTCTATAACTGACTGAGGCTCAGTGGCTCTTCAGGAACCCTCTGGAATTTGGGCTCTAGATTGATACTTCTAAGGCACCCAGCCCTATGGACTGAGCAACTATGGGGGTCATGGCCTTTCCAGTGTGAGAAAACCACTGTAGGACTCCTCCAGCTGCTGAGACATCCACCCAGTCTCAAGAAAGAACAACTTACAGGTTCTTAACATCTCATGTGTGAGTCAGCTGTCCTTAATATTTTGAAGATGATTAATTAAATTATATACATATTTATTCTGTCATTTCTGTTCTTCTAGAGAACCCTGACTAATACAGAAATTGGTAACAAAGAGTGGGATTTTGCTGTGATGTACCTGACCATGATGTTTTGGGAAGATTGTGGAAGCATTTGGAACTTTGGGCTGGAAAAGCTATTGAGTTTAGAGCTTAAGGAGCTGTTCTGTGGGAATGTGGAAGATAGTGCTGAAAGAAATGGAGATAGTGGAGGTATGTCTTGTGAAGTTTCAGAGGGAAGCAATGACTCTGTCAGGAATGTTTGTATAATACATTTTGAATTAAGAATTTTTGAAAGTGAAATATTTTGTGCTTTACTAGGACAACCTGAAGAATCGCGCTCAACACACAGGGACAAAACCAAGTTTCGGGATGCAAAAGCAAGAGGAATTTATTCATATACAGGCGCCTGCGGACGCAGAGTCTCGCTCGGGTCAGGACTTGCGTGCCGGGCTTAGTTTGGGGGGGCTTTTTATAGAGCAGAAGCAAGGTACAGAAGCAGATGCATGGTTACAAGATTATTATTAGTGCATTTCAATGGGTACAAGGTATGAGGAAACAGTATTGCCAAATTCAGAGGGGGCTATGGGTGAAACTGATTGTTATCGTTAACTTCCCAGTAGGCTGTTATTGCTAACTTCCCGGTAGGGGCCTCAGGGTGGTGGCAGGTGGTCCGACTGCAAACGTCCTATCTTCCACTGCTAGTTTCACAAGACCTGGGTTAGAATCTTGGCTTATCGAATGGCTGATTACAGTTCTTTTTCTAAAATGGCCTTCCTGCTGTCAGTCGGGTCCTTCAACAGTAAGCATAAGAACATTAGAACCAAACATGGCAAGGACGTTGAGATTACCAGAATCATTTAAAACAACACTACAATCAACATGCAAAGGGCTTGAGGCAAGATGCTTGAGCAGACAGTCATGTGACCAGAGTGGTGGGAAATCCTGAACCTAGGAAACTGCACAAGCAGGGCCTTCAATGGCTCCCTCAGTAGATGGGTCACAGCTGAGCAAAGGGTCTGTGAGCTTCAGGATGTCTTAGTAGAAACCTCTCAAACTAAAAAATAAAAGAGCAAATAGAACAAAACAGAAAAACAGAACAGGAGATCCAAGAACTGTGGGCAAAAGGAAAAGGATTCCATGATGGGATTATCACAAGGAAAGAAAAAAAGAGGAAAAAGAAATATAGTAATTACTGAGAATTTCCACAAATGAATGTCAGAGACCAAATAACAGATCCAGGGAGCTCACAGTGTCCACATTTAAAAAAAAAAAATCAAAAAGCTA
>NW_008351346.1:1026255-1028627 GCF_000622305.1 Nannospalax galili | reverse complement strand
TTGAAGTCCCAATCTGGTCTGGTCAAGGGAAAGGCAGCTTCTATCTCGTTGGGCAGCTGGGTAGGTCTCCCATCCGCCCCAGGAACCTGCTTGCGGGCTTCCAGAATAACCCTCTGTTTTTCTTCTGTCGTGAGGAGAACTTGGAGAAGCTGCTGGCAATCATCCCAGGTGGGCTGGTGGGTTAGAAGAATAGACTCTAGGAGGTTAGTTAGGGCCACAGGGTCTTGGGAGAAGGGCGGGTTATGTTGCTTCCAATTATAAAGGTCAGAGGCAGAAAAGGGCCAGTACTGGAGTTGGTTGCCTGGCCCTGGTCCCACTCAGAGGGGAAGTATGTGAGAAGACTCTCCTCCTTGACCCCGGCGGTCTCTCAGTCTTCCTGCGATCGGGGAGGGCGCCCCAGCGCCCTGGCCTACGTCCGATACTCCCCCGACTGCTTGAGGTTGAATTTCTGGAATCGGGGCCGGAGGTGGGTAAGGTGGAGGGCTGTCTTCAAGGAGATTAGTCAGAGCTGACTCATCGGGGGGAATTACAGACTTAGATTTGAGGAGAACAGGACAGAGGGACACAGAGGGGGAGGGATCTGTTGGCTGAGGTGCCGAGGGCGCCCGAGAGGAGGGTCTAGGGGGCAGGAAAGGGGCAACCCAAGGAGGGGGGTTGTAGGAGAGGCTTTCCCAGGTAACGATGTACGGGATCTGGTCTGGGTGTCCGTAGGGTCCCGATCTGAAAACCTGCATTTTAACCTGAGAGATAATATTTGGGTCAAAAGTGCCATCTCGTGGCCACCCGACGTCAAAGGTGGGCCACTCAGATGAACAGAAAGCAATCCATTTGTTCTTCTTGACTTCCACCGACTGGTTGGAGGCTCTAGTCTTTACCTCGCGCCAATGATCTAGAGTTAGACTAAGAGGGGTAGTTAATTCCTGTCCCATGGCGAGGGGAGACGAGTATACAATAATACAGATAAGCACGAGACAAAACAAAGACAAACAGCCAGCACACAGAAACGCTGCGCTCCCTCGCCTGGTGAGCCAGACCGAGGGTCTGAAACCAGATGGAGGAGGCACCTCTTCCCCTCCGTACAGATGGACAAATCCCTCGGAAACGTAGTGGGCCCCGAATAGTCGGGCTCCCATACGGTCGCCGAGGAAAGTCGTCCCCAAGCCCCACACAGCGGGCTCCCAGAGCCCCTCGGGTGGCGGATAGACTCCTCAGACTCGTCAGTCTTGTCCAGAGCCGCCCAGAATCAGGCCGTGAGTCTCACGCAGAAAAAGAAGCCACAAGAATACAGAAACACAGAACAAGGCCCACACTCCCCTGGCCGGCCAACTCACCTCCCCGCGGACTTGCGTTGTCCCCAGTGTTGCGCTGCAGGTCCCCAGCGTTGCGCTGCGGGATCTCGGTGGAACCTCCAAATGAAGAATCGTGTTCAACACACAGGGACAAAACCAAGTTTCGGGATGCAAAAGCAAGAGGAATTTATTCATACACAGGCGCCTGCGGACACAGAGTCCCACTCGGGTCAGGACTTGCATGCCGGGCTTAGTTTGGGGGGGCTTTTTATAGAGCAGAAGCAAGGTACAGAAGCAGATGCATGGTTACAAGATTATTATTAGTGCATTTCAATGGGTACAAGGTATGAGGAAACAGTATTGCCAAATTCAGAGGGGGCTATGGGTGAAACTGATTGTTATCGTTAACTTCCCAGTAGGCTGTTATTGCTAACTTCCCGGTAGGGGCCTCAGGGTGGTGGCAGGTGGTCCGACTGCAAACGTCCTATCTTCCACTGCTAGTTTCACAAGACCTGGGTTAGAATCTTGGCTTATCGAATGGCTGATTACAGTTCTTTTTCTAAAATGGCCTTCCTGCTGTCAGTCGGGTCCTTCAACAGTAAGCATAAGAACATTAGAACCAAACATGGCAAGGACGTTGAGATTACCAGAATCATTTAAAACAACACTACAATCAACATGCAAAGGGCTTGAGGCAAGATGCTTGAGCAGACAGTCATGTGACCAGAGTGGTGGGAAATCCTGAACCTAGGAAACTGCACAAGCAGGGCCTTCAATGGCTCCCTCAGTAGATGGGTCACAGCTGAGCAAAGGGTCTGTGAGCTTCAGGATGTCTTAGTAGAAACCTCTCAAACTAAAAAATAAAAGAGCAAATAGAACAAAACAGAAAAACAGAACAGGAGATCCAAGAACTGTGGGCAAAAGGAAAAGGATTCCATGATGGGATTATCACAAGGAAAGAAAAAAAGAGGAAAAAGAAATATAGTAATTACTGAGAATTTCCACAAATGAATGTCAGAGACCAAATAACAGATCCAGGGAGCTCACAGTGTCCACATTTAAAAAAAAAAAATCAAAAAGCTA
>NW_008351346.1:1008877-1026066 GCF_000622305.1 Nannospalax galili | reverse complement strand
TGCTGGGCTTAGCTTGGGAGGGCCTTTTATAGAGCAGAAGCAGGGTACAGAAGCAGATGCATGGTTACAAGGTTATCATTGGTGCATTTCAAGGGGTACAAGGTATGAGGAAACAGTATTGCTAAATTCAGAGGGGGCTGTGGGTGAAACCGATTGTTATCGCTAACTTCCCGGTAGGGCCTCAATTCAGAGGGGGCTGTGGGTGAAACCGATTGTTATCGCTAACTTCCCGGTAGGGCCTCAATTCAGAGGGGGCTGTGGGTGAAACCGATTGTTATCGCTAACTTCCCGGTAGGGCCTCAATTCAGAGGGGGCTGTGGGTGAAACCGATTGTTATCGCTAACTTCCCGGTAGGGCCTCAATTCAGAGGGGGCTGTGGGTGAAACCGATTGTTATCGCTAACTTCCCGGTAGGGCCTCAATTCAGAGGGGGCTGTGGGTGAAACCGATTGTTATCGCTAACTTCCCGGTAGGGGCTTCAGGGTGGTGTCAGGAGGTCCAACCATAAACGTCCTTTTTTCCACTGCTGGTTTCACAAGACCTGGGTTTGAACTTTGGCTCACCATATGGCTGACTGCAGTTCTTTCTCTAAAATGGCCTTCCTGCTGTCAGTCGGGTCTTTCAAACCAGTGCTGACTATCTGGGACCAAAAAATTAACTATGATTAATAAGAGACCAGCAGCACTGAAGTGAAATACTTTGAGAAGTATTTCCTCAGAGTCAACACATAGAACTGCTGTCCAGAGGGCCCCAAGGCTACATCTTAAGCTGGAAACTGAGCCTGGGAACATCTAAGAGTCATCCACATGGTATTGGATTTAGTAGTATGAAAGCTGTAGTATTGATAGAGTCATCGAGAGAATCTGAGGTCTTGTACTGTGTTGAAGCCACTGGGGTAAAAATACAACCTCAGTTTCACTGTAAACACCAGCATATTGGAGATATCAAGATCATAGGATGACCACCAAAGACACTGGCAGGCATGGAATGGAGCCAACCTGAGTCTATGAGATAATCTGTCCATTCTGTGAATGGCATAGCTGGAGAATTAGAGCTGCCCAAGCCCTTTGGAATCCAGAAGGTCACTGAGTGTGTCCCTGATGGCCAATGTTAAGCTTCATTAATGGACATTAGTTTTACTTAAGTGTGCTTGGTTCTCCCTCTTTTTGAAACAAGAAAGCATTCTACTTGTTTTTATTTTGCAGGAGTTCACAGTTAAGAGACTTTAGATTATTTTAAAGAGACAATGAACTTTTAAAATATTGGAATTTTTAAGGACTGTGGGACTTTTAAATTTGTACAGTGCATTTGATATTGAAGTATTAATACTAACATGAAAACTTGGGTACAAGAAATTGAAAGTCTGTGGTTTAATAGTGATATGTTTATATGTCTAGGGATCAGTTGTGCTGGATAGCTCCAGTCAACTGACATACCTGGGAAGAAGGAACTTCAATTTGGGAAGTTCCTCTATGGAATTGAATTATGGGAATGTGTTTGGAACATTTTCTTGATTTTTGAATGATATGAGAGGGCCCAGCCCACTGTGGGTGGTGCCACCCATGAACAGGTGGTCCTGTGTAGTATAAGAAAGCAGGCTGAGCACAGGCCATAGGAACAAGCCAGTAAACAGCACTCCTTCATTATCTCTACCTCAGATCTTCCATCAGGTTCCTGCCCTGCTTGACTTCCTGCCTTGGCATCCCTCAGAGATGGACTGTGCCTTGGAAGAGGAAAATGAAATAAACCTTTTCTTTCCAAAGCTGATTTTGGTCAGTGTTTTATTGTAGCACTAGAAAGCTACCCAATATAGTATGTATGGGTTTTTGTTGTTGTTTGCTGAGAGCAAATCTAAGGCTAAATTGTAATGTTGATTGACTTGCTAGAATTCCAACCTGGATTCTGCAGAAAAGCCACTACATGACTGAAGACATCTCTGCTCATTCCAACCTTTGAAAGTGTTGTCACTGTAGCCACATTTTAAAGAGACTTATTTAATACCCAGGAATGAAAAGTGATGCTGAGTGGATCAGCAGTGGCTGGGGGGTGTTCTTTGAGCTTGAAAGCTTCCTTAACATTTTCTCAGCAAGATAGTGTGTATAACTGCCCTTTAAACATATGCACACATTCTCAAAGAACAACCACTTTCCTCACTGCCTGGTCATTTTAGGACAGCTGTTTTAGAAGTTCCTCTTTGATAGAAATTCAGACAAGAGTTAACAAAATCACTCAGCATCCTTCTGAAGGCCAGAGAAGCAGCAGTGGGGATTTTATGCTAATAGCACCCATAATCCCATGCTAATTTATTTTATCAAATTAAAGCAAATGCTACTCTTTGACCCCAGGGACCTTCCATTCTTCCTACAGGTCCCTGTGGTAAGCCAGAATCCGTTTAGTAGAAGGGTTTGCCAAGAATATAAATTAATAAAACAGGATTAAAAGGAGACTCCGTTATAACCAATTCTTTAATCCCAGGGAATAATTAATGATAGTGATTCATGATTTGGCTGAATTCTTCTTCTATTTGAATAATAAATAGACTCAGAATAAACTTCCTGTGGAAACCCACTGAGGCAAGCTTCTGGCCAGTGGAGCTTTTCTTACAAGGAATCAGAGCTACTGAAGCCAACTCTGAAGAGCTCTGCTTGGCCCCCATCACTTAATAGTTCTGGGTAGATGAATAATTCCTCTATGCAAGAAACCCTTTTGTAGCTTTTAACCATACCTATCCATAATATATTTTAAGAGGCTGCCTCCATCATAAAACAGTCTGTTCAACATTCCACTTAGGCTTAGGCCTACAACAATAATTGATAATGATAGAAGGAAGTTCAGAAAAGTATGATCCCTAGTTGATGTTTTCCAAATACATTAGCAAGTGATATTTAGTGGCTACTGTGTTGAAGCCATGTCACAGGAACTAGAGAAACAATGTGCACAAAAAAGTGCAAAGTCTTTTCCCTCACAGGGTTTACATTCCTCCGTTGCTGCAATGAATCTGTTTGTGTTGAGATCCTTCCTCAACAGAATGTAATCTGTATGAGTCCTGCTAAAGGTGGTACAACTAAATTCAAAGTAGGGAGTTTCCTTGGAAACAGCTCTGTCATTTCTGTCTACTCTGAAGCACTCATTTGTATAAAGCAACTTGTTGAATCTTAGTTGCTTAGTTATATGGTTTCTTCCATTTGGTCCCATGGCTCATAGCATATGTCTCTGCTCTTTTTCCTAATGTATGTCAGCAGTAAGGGACATCAACAGAAAATTGAACACCAAAGGAGACTGATTTCTTGTGTGCGTGTCTTCTTTCTTCCAAAGCAAACCAACTGGCATGGATTCTCACAAACTTTCAGCTCTACATTCTGGTTCAATAAAAAGAGGATTACATTCCATTGTTCTACACTACTGCTTCCCAGAAGTTATTTGAAAATACCCTCTTACCTATCATAAGTAATTTATAAGCATGTTTTCTAAAAACTCAATGTATTTCCTGAATTCTAATATAATAACAACATCAGGTACAATTACTATATAAAAACTTGCTCTAGATCCCAATAAAGAAATTGTTTAAGACTTCTAAAATAGAAGTCATGGTTTAGATATAAGTTGCTCACATCTCTGCTGATTAACTGAAGCTATGACAGTGGCAGGTGTAAACTGTTTTACTGAGTTAGCACTAAGTATGCAATGCCACAAGAAGTTTTTCCTTCTGTGATGTGACTTTCCAAAATGGTTACTAGAGATTATGTAAATTTTAAAGGTTTCCTCAATTGGCACGGGAAATGCAATCTAAGATAACTTAATGTACACTAAAATCATATCATAGAAACAGTCTTTGCAAGGAGCATGGATGCAGGTCTGAAACTAAGGCCACTTAGAATTGTGTTTTTCACCTAGGGAAATGTTGTATGGGGCACAGCACTCTAGTTCATTGTACACAGGTTGGAGGTTCATGCTCACTAAATGCTAATCAACCCCTGTGGTGATTGTGACACTACACTAAGTTTTTATGCATTGCTCCTTGTAATGGCCACGGCTGGACATGCTTGCAACTACTGTACTTGGACATTTGTCAAGAAAAGAACTTTACTTTGAAAAATTTTATCAATGATTTCAAGTTCGCAATTATAGAATCAAATATGCAACTGTTCTCAAGACTTGGGCAAACACTGTGGTCAGATATTGAAAGGATAAAGAGGGAGACAGGCTCTCTGATCGCTTCAATTCAGCAGAAATTGCATTTTTTCACAATATAATATCTGTGAGGATATTTCCAGTTCAGAATGGAGAATATTGCTCTTTTACAAACTTTCAGGGAGGAATGTGTATACTCACTGTGGCAGTTTGAATGAGAAATGTCCCTTATTGGCTCATGTATTTGAACACTTGGTCCCCAGTTGGCATCACTGTTTGAAAGGCTATGGAACCTTTAGAAGGTATAGCCTTGCTGGAGGAAGCACATCACTGGGGGTGGGCTTTGACAGTTGGTAGCCTTGCTCTACCCCCAGCTTGTTCTCTCTGCTTCCTGAACGTAGATGGAAATGTGATCAGTCAGCTTCCTGCTCTGGCCACCTGCTGCCATGCCTTTCCCACCATTACGAACTCTTCCATCAGAACTATAAGCGAAACCAAACCCCTCTTTCTTCCATAAGATGCTTTTAGTCATGGTCCTTTATAACCATAAAACAGAAAAGTAGCTAATACGATTACTCACCAAAAACTAATGAAGAGTTTACTCTGTGATACAGTAGAACACTGAAGAGTAAAGCAGGTATTTTTCATTCTCACCAAGTGCCCTACTCATCAGGAGAGATAACACATAAAATACTTTAAAAATGTCTTATTCTTACAAAAATCCTTTACATTTTGATGAGACTCTAAATCTAACAATTGTTACTAAAACAACTTGTGAAATAACCAGGGACATGGATAAGAATTCTTTTTACATAAATTTCCAAATTAATAATCTCTCCCTATACCCTTGCACATAACACATGAAAAAGCTCAGAGCTGCTTCTGTGAATTGTGGAGCCTCAAATAAACATTGTGGGACACCTGTATATAAATAATTTAATTGTTTTAAAAAGTAATGCACCTATCAGAGGCTAGTTATTATTCCTCAAGTTTTAGGATAATGAATAGAAAGGTAATTAAATGCTTATTCTCCCAATCGATGTATGAGAAGATTATTTTATGTCATTTAGGTACTATATTTTCAAAGTAATCTCCAAGAATCATCTCTGTGTTATTTTTAAATGTGCCACTCCTGAACAACTTTATGTCTCTCCATGAAAAGTGGGTAGAAGAAAATGAATCCTTGAATGTTGCTATATTCTTATTTTTTAAATATTTATTCATTTTTATTTTATGTATATCAGCGTCTAGCCCTGAAGTTTTCTTTCATCAAAACAAAATGTCTTCAGGTCTGTGTGTTCACCAATATCATTTGTTCAGTGCTGGTCACTCCAGCATTCTTGATGCTGCATGGTCCATGATATGATCTAGAAACAATAACTTCCAAGGCCTTCTCATTGATGATGCCTCAAAATGCAAACCTATTCCCACATGGGGGGCAGGGGGAGTGAGCATGGAATTCTTTACATTTATTTTCCATAATTATATAACATAGTATATATCTTACGAATATGTCCTCTTTGGGAAACTATCCATTGTATTGCTAGAATGTGACATTGCTTATTAGATATATTATTTTTATTTATGTATATGAGCGTATTGCCTGCATTTATGTAAGTGCACCCATATCACACAATGCCTGCAGAGGTCAGAAGAAGGAGTTGGATCTCCTGGAACTGGAGTTAAGAACAGTTGTTAGCTGCCACGTGGATACTGGTAATCAAACCTGGATCCTCTGCTACAGCAGCCAGTACTTTCAACTACTGATCCATCTCTCCAACCCCTAGAACGTGATATTTCTTATGTGTGTGTGTATGTGTGTGTGTGCAAGTGTACTTGTATGTGTGGAAGCTGGAGATAAATTTCCAGTACAGTTCTTCAAATACTGTTCACCTTAATGTTTTGAAAACTGAATCTCTCATTGGCCTCGAACTCACCAGTTATCCAAGGTTGTCTGCTCAGGGAGCCCTGGGTACCCTCCTGACTCCACCTCCCCAGTGCTGGGGTTACAAGCACAAGGCACTATGTCTGGCATTTTTACATGGGTTCTGGGGATCTAACTGCCGTCCTCATGCTCACACTGCCAACACTTTACTGACTGATCCATCTCCTAGCATTAGAATGTGATATTTCTCTACCTCTGCTTCCTACCTACCACTAACAATGAGGTCCATACATAAACATGAGCAAAACAGTGATGCATGTGCTCATGAGATGTCTGTCTTTGTCTTGTGTGGTAGATGAAATAGTGGACCCAAATATTTCAAGATCCTAACCCCTCAAAATCATGAGTGATATTTTATATGGCAAAAGAGTCTTTGCAAATACAATTAAACTGTTGGTCTTGGAAATAGGTATATTTTTCGAGATTATGCACATGGGCCTAAATAGAATCACGGTGATTTTTAAAAAAAATTTATATACTTTTGTTTTATGTGTGTGAGTGTTTTGCCTATTTGTATGTAAGGGTATCACATATGTGCAATGCCTGTAGAGGCCAGAAGGGCATCAGATCCCCTGGAACCTTGGAGTTAAGCATGGTTGTTAGCTGCCATGTGGGTGCTGGGAACTGAACCCAGGTATTCTGCGAGAACAGTCACTGCTGTTAAAAGCTGAACCATCTCTCCAGGCCCAATCACAGGTGTTTTTTATAAGAGGAGGAAGAGCAAGATTTGATACAGAGGATGAGATATTGCAAGGATAATGTAGCCCCAAGGAATTACAATACACACTCATAGCAGTCAGACGGAGGGACAAGTTATCTCCTAGAGATGCTGTAAGCAGTCTGGACTTGCCCAGTGAAATGATTTTTAAATTTCTGGCCTCCAGAGAATATAAAAATTAATTTCTGTTGTTTTATGCCACCAAGTGTGTGTTTATTATAATAGCGTTAGCCAATACACAGAATAGAGACTGACTGAAAAGAGAAGAATGTGAGTTCTCTGGATCAGGGTAAGTAACACAATGTTTGAAAGATTTGTTGAAATATAGACAAATTGTCTTGAGACTCTTCTGAAAAATCCAGACTGAATGATGCATGGAGCATAACCAGACCTACAGCAAAGATACTGCGTGGTAGTGCTGCTGGGGCCACAAAGGAGAAGAATGTCTGCCACTTTTCTTCCTTCTGGTTCTACAGATCGCATTTTGCAGTACTGCCAAGATGCAAAGGGGCTAAAGTTGATGCAAAGACTCTATCGGCAAGAAACCCTAATCTGTTGAGATAAAAACTGCTGGTGGCCCACACCCCTAAACCCACCCCCTTTCTCGTATGAAAACCATAAAAGTCAGTGTGTAAAATTAGTGCTATATTGTAAAATAATATCTGCAGAGAGTGACCCACTTGCAAAACCATCCTCCTGCAAGAGGTTCCAGGCATCGGATATTAATACAGTCCCCTAGATATGACTCTTGGCATTCATGGTGACATAGTCAACCCAACATTCAGAGTAATGGGTCAAAGAGTGCCCACAAAGGAGAAGGGATAAACAGAGCATCTGGAACCAGTCTGTATATAGGACATCTTGTGTGGATGGCCCTGAAGGCCATCTGGCTCCAGCATTGAAGTGGGACTTGGAAAACTTAAGGAGGTTCCTCCCCCAACTCCAGAGGTAGGGAGTCTGAGGTACAGGCGCTGTGGCTTGTTTAAGTTCAAGGGTAGTTCAGAATATTGCAATGGAAAAGATAACTTTTTAACTTCTGGTAAAACTTTTAGTCCTTCAGCTCAGATGAAATTGAGCCTGAATGTGTTTAAAGCAGGATTCCTTCAGAATAATCTAACTAAATTTGGATCTCCAGTCTGTGGGTCAGTGTTAGTCACCTAAGGTTTAATAAAATCTAGATAGAATTTAGAGGATCTTGGAAGATTTTATATATTGCAACAACAGATTTACTCCTAATCCTAATTATTTAGTCAAGTCTTTCTTTTTATTTTATTTTCCTTGTCTCAGCCTGCCTGGAAAGTCACTATGTGGACCAGGCTGATTTGATATCACGGAGATCCACCTGCCTCTGCCTCCCAAAGGCTGGGATTAAAGGTGGACGCCACCAAGCCCAGCATTAGTCAAGTCTTTTGTGTGAGTATACTGCATCTTTTGAGTGCAAGAGCACTTTGTGTGATTCTGATTACAGCAAGGAAAGCTTTAAACCTACACCTTGATTTCAAGGAACTCATCATCTATGTACAAACAGTAAAAGGAGAAAGATAAATGAAATAGTTTGAAGACCAATGTTCACCCCTGACTACAAGAAAAGATCACTTTATGATTTAATACAATGTTAAAATGAAACGAGGTTGGGTTTGTGTGTGTGTGTGTGTGTGTTTGTGTGTGTGTGTGTGTATGTGTGTGTGTGTGTGTGTGTGTGTGTGTGTGTGTGCTGAAACAGTTGAATTTCTCAGGTATATAAGTCAAAAAGTAAAAATTGGAACCCTATCTCTTAAACACTTCTAGGATAATATCTAATATGGCTTTTAAATTAGCTAGAAGCTTGGGCTAGACTCAGAAATTAAATGCTATGTATATTTAGTCAACAATCCCATCAACTATGACAAAATTACAGCACTTATAACCCTTTAGCAATCATTGCCAAAGAAACTGGTATGCTCTTTTAGCATGTGAAAACTGGCTATTGACAATTCCCCCTCTGTTCCAGAAAAGTCCTGTATATTTTAAACTGCCAAACACAGGAAGTAACCACTCAGTAAATTTTTTATTTTATACACTCAAAAAGAAATGGGCTCTGAGTATCCTTAACCCAAGAGATAAGACACTGATCATTCTGCTGACTCTCTCAGTTGGAAGGGAGCCAGGGTAATAACGGCTATCTGAGAATCTTCAAAGATTTAATCTCGGAGATGAGTTCTTTGCAGGGCTCGATTCCTTTTGCTTTGCCAAGCTGTCTCCTCTTTGAAATGGCCTTTAATGTAAAGCCACCTGACAGAGGTGTACACCCTCAGAAAGCCAAGTTATAGAACTGAATTTCCTAGAGCTGGGCTGTGCTCCTGAAAGAGGCTATGTGCTACCTAGGTAGGATCCAGGGCTGGACTGTCAGGACCATTTTCAGTCAAAGACAGACTGCTCACTAGCCATGCTGTAAAGCATACAGGCACACACTATGTAGGGCACGGGGGAGGGCAGGGAGCAAAGAGAGAACCTGAAAGATAGGTCTGGGACTCTCGTTCCAAGGGAAGGCACAGTTCACTCAGCTCTCAGTCATCATGTAACTACAGCGTTTGAGTACATCCCACATGCTGCCCTGTTCGCTCTACTAGCACACAAGGAACAGTAATAAGTGTTTCCCCTTAATAGACCAACTTGCTAGTGACATAAACATCCAATAAGCAAAACCTAAACAAAGTGCATATAAGGTAATATCCAATGGTGATAAGTGTTAGGAGGAAATGCAGCAGAGCTTGAATAAAACTAAGCTACGACCTTAAAGAAATCCCATACAACGCAGCACAGCCCCTGAAACGATTGGATTTACAATGTGCTCTTTCTGACTTAATGATATAATGTGAGTATTCTAGTTTGATGGAAAGCTGTGCCTCATTTGGCCCATTCATGTGCCTAATATCCTTCCATTGTGTTATGTCCTAATCCCTTAGGGCAATATTGTTAGAGTCATGAGTGGTCATTGAGCCTTAGATGAGAAGAGAGAAAAATGACAGAAGTCATACTCGGGGCCTACTGAGTTGGCATCTATGTAGTAGTAGGTGCTAGCTCCTTTCATATTCCAGAGTGTAGTGTTGACCTCTGGCCTTCACACATGTGCTCATGACACATGCACATGAAAACGAACACACAAAAAGAAGAGGAGGAGGAGAAGGTGATGATAGAGGAGAAGGAAGAGGAGGAAGAGGAGGAGGATGGAGAGGAAGAGAAGATGGTGGGGGTGATATGGAAATTGAAAGCTTTCACAATGTGATGGTAATTAAGAACTTTAGAGCAGGGAACTCTGACACAGAGATAGGTATGGGGGAAGTGAGTAGGAGCCCCCCCCCTCCCTGTCCCCTGTAGCTGTGCCTCATTTGGCCCATTCATGTGCCTAATATCCTTCCATTGTGTTATGTCCTAATCCCTTAGGGCAATATTGTTAGAGTCATGAGTGGTCATTGAGCCTTAGATGAGAAGAGAGAAAAATGACAGAAGTCATACTCGGGGCCTACTGAGTTGGCATCTATGTAGTAGTAGGTGCTAGCTCCTTTCATATTCCAGAGTGTAGTGTTGACCTCTGGCCTTCACACATGTGCTCATGACACATGCACATGAAAACGAACACACAAAAAGAAGAGGAGGAGGAGAAGGTGATGATAGAGGAGAAGGAAGAGGAGGAAGAGGAGGAGGATGGAGAGGAAGAGAAGATGGTGGGGGTGATATGGAAATTGAAAGCTTTCACAATGTGATGGTAATTAAGAACTTTAGAGCAGGGAACTCTGACACAGAGATAGGTATGGGGGAAGTGAGTAGGAGCCCCCCCCTCCCTGTCCCCTGTGCTTGCCCAGGATGGAAATCTTTGTTTTCCAAAGTTTTCACATTCCTGTAACCTTTGTGGCCCTATGTTACCTTGCTTAATCATCACTTGTACCTTTTACTTAATTGTCACCTATGTGCTGTTTTGCCTTTTGCTTACATTTCCTCACGTACGAATTTAAAAGCCCCCAAAATTGGAAGGGGCCACTGACTCTGTTATGGAAGGATCCACAGAGCAGTCCGATAGTGTAAAATTAAACTCTCTCTCCTCACCTGACTTGGGCTATTGGTCTCTGGTTTTTCTGTAACAGTGGAAGAGAAGGTGGTGGCAGTAGAGGAGAAGGAGGAGGAGGAGAGGGAGGAAGAGGAGGAGGAGGAGGAGAGGGAGGAGGAAGAGGAGGAGGAGGAGAGGGAGGAAGAGGAGGAGGAGGAGAGGGAGGAAGAGGAGGAGAGGGAAGGGGGAGGGGGAGGGGGAGGGGCAGGAGAATTTTAGCCTAACTGAGGCAAAGTTAGCAGACTGGGGAACAGCTGTAGACATTTTAAAACACCTTTCCTCTTATACCATACATTGTGCCTGTGGGTATCAAATAAGGATGAGAAATCCACTCCAAGATTCTACCATCCAACTGTGGGCAACATGTGCTTTCCAAGAAAAGGTTTTACTTCTTTGGGTTTGCGCTGTCCTTATCAAGAACAAGTATTGAAATATTCTTTTAACTGCTACCATCATTCAAGGAAAACATTGCTGAAAGTGCTTCACTCTAAAACATTCACAGCAATCCTTTATACTCCTTAACAACTTATTTATACTAATGAAAAAGCACTTAAATTCATTTGTATAGGCTGTTCTTTCTAAGAGATGGGAAATAACGAATATGTGTCATAAATATAAGAAAATGACTTTCTTCATTATTCTTCTAACATTTGTTCCTGATAACAGGAATTTAAAAAGCAGACTGAAGTTTAGCTTAATGCACTACAACAGTCACAGTTTATATAGTTTTCCTCTGCTAATGAATGCCCTTCACCATTATGATCTATGCAGTGTGCAAGGAGTGAATAATTAAAATTGTAATGCTTCTTTTCAACCTAACATTAAGATAAAGGGCCCTTTCTACTTCTAACCTTAGGAAGAGACAAAAATCAGACCTTCAGGAAATAAATTCTCTGGCTCCGTTGTCTTTCCACTACACCCATTTGGCAAAAGCTTCATCCTAGGTGAGCTTAATTATCCACCTTATTTGAGCGTGTGTCCAGGATGCCAAGTGCTGCTGGGAAAAATGTTAAATGAACTTAGATTAGTGACACTTCTGAACTTTCAGCAGTTTCTAGAAATTCTAGAATAGCTTCCAAACCTCTTTTCTTGATTGGGATAAACCTGCATGATTATCCCCACCCTTCCCTGCATTCTATTCAGCTGAGACCTCTCCTCCTCAGTAGCATAGAGTGGAAACTCTACACTTGGTTGCTGATTCCAAACTTATACGCACTTTCCTATGACTTATTTTGTGGTATATTTTTCTTTGATTTTTTTTTTAAAGCTGGACATGGTGTAATCCCAGTACTGAAAGGTGGAGGCAGGAGGATCAAGAGTTCAATAGCGGGGGCTGGAGAGATGGCTCAGGGGTTAAGAGCACTGACTGTTCTTGCAGAGGACCCGGGTTTGATTCCCAGCACCCACTTGGTGGCTACGAACTGTCCTTCCAGGGGAATCTGAAACCCTCTTCTGACCTCCGCAGCATTGCACGACACAGGTGCACTCACATGCACGCAGTCAATACACTCATACACATAAAATAAAAATTAAAAATTTTTTTTAAAAAAGAGTTCAATAGCATCATCATCTACATAGTGAGTTTCAGGCCAGCCTGGGCTATATGAGATCCTGTTCCTAAAACAAAAAATATCTCTTATCTTAATAGTGTACTCCTGTTGCTTGTCTAGATGGTCTATTCTTATCCACCTGTGCCTAACTTCCATCTGATTGTCGGCTGGCTTCTGCCTCCACTGCATCGAAAGTGTTTTACCCAAAGTCACCAAGGATAGCTTGTTGAGAACACTCATGAGATAGATATCTTGTGGAAAAATAATGTATTAAAATGACATTGGGAGAGCTTAAGAAACAGGTGGGAGGACTGATCAGCACACATGAGGTTAAGTTTTGAGAAAGAAATGTACAATCATGTTGGGGAAGTGGCCTGATGATGGAAACACTCTATAGATCCTGAACACTTGAAGATAGCTTCCAAATTGTTCAGGGTTTTGCTACTCAGAGAGAGGCAGCATCATTCCCTGGGATCTTGTCAGAAGTGAAGAAGACTCTTAAGATCCAGAGTCTCTGGAAACTTTAACAGGTTCTGCATGTGAGTCTTATGGTTATATGTTTATCTGTTCAAATGTATTAGCTTCCCAGTACCATACACATGTTCCAGCACTGGTGAACTCCAGGCACCTGTCATAGGGTTGGACACCTGTGTAGTTCATGCATTTTTTCTTTCCTTGGGAAGGATATACTTCATATGTAATGGATATATGTGTGACTTCTGGATCATCCGTAACTCTGGGTCTTCTTGTCTAAGGAAAAGTTCTGACTTCATCAATTCAAACAAGTAAGGTTGAGGCCTGGAGAGATGGTTCAGCAGTTAAAGCCCCTGCTGTACAGGTATTACTGAAGTTCAGATCCTCAGAACTTACATAAATGCCAGGTGGGCATGGTGGTCTACATGTAATCCCAGTATTGGAAGTCAGAGATTGGGGATTCCCATGGCAAGCTGCTTATCCAAACTAACCACATCAGTGAGTTCTGTGTTTACAGAGGCCCTGAATCAAAGGGCAAGTGATCAAAGAACACATCCAGTGTCAACGTGAGACCACCACACACTTGCGCGTGTACTCACCAGTGCAAACATGTACACTGCATACATGCTTACCACATACACGTACAAATAAAATCACAGAGTTAGGTTGAGTCATAGAGTATTTCAAACCTGGAAGGAGCTGTCAACAACAGAAATCCCACCGGAAACTGGGGCTCGTTCTTTCATTTTGAGCCTCCCCTTTGCTTCCTTGTTTTTAAAACTGAAATGGGCCGGGTGTGGTGACACACACCTTTAGTCCCAGCACTTGGGAGGCAGAGGCAGGCAGATCTCTGTGAGTTCAAGGCCAGTCTGGTCTACATAGTGAGTTCCAGGCCAGCTGGAGCTACATGGAAACCCTGCTTCAAAAAGACCAAAAAAACCCTGAAATGGTTTTGCCCTCAGTAGTAGAAGTTCTCTAGGCTCTCAGCAATAGGCATTTGTAGATTACTAGCCCTATGCGAGTTAAGATTTGAAATACTGAGTGCTGAAGCAAACTCCATTTGACTAAATGAAAAAATAACATTAAACTTGAGGGAACTTCAGAAATAGCAGGACTAGTCCAGCAGGCTCAAGCTTAAGTTTTGAGGGAGATCGTCTTTCATAATTATGTTGGAGATGTTGTCTCATGATGGAAACACGTACTCCATAGCTCCAAAACACTGGTTATTAGAGCGGGCACGTTCACCACTGCTGTGTCCAAACTTGACCTTGTGCTCTATGGTGACACAAAGCTTGATGTATCTCTCAGTGACTTTACCAGGAAGCTGGCTCCATACTGTCTTATTCTTTCATGTGGCTGACCTCTTGTTACGATTTGTATCTGAAATGTCCCCCAAAAGCTTATATGCTGAAGGCCTGGTCTACAATGTACCAATATCCAGATATAGGTCGTTGACTGAGGACTGCATCGTGAGGGCTCTGCCATCTTTGGATTCACAGCTTAGAGGGGTTTTGTTACCTAAGCTCATTGCTGCTTAACACCCTTTAGGGGGTGTCTTCTACACATCCCGTATTTCTGCCCTGTTGTGCTGCCTTGCCATAGGCCTAAAAGCAACCGAACTGAGCAACCACTGACTGAAAGTTCTGAAATCATAGCTCAAATAAACCCTTTCTCCTTAAAATTGATTTCTTTCAGGTATTTTGTCACAACATCAGAAAACTAACACACTTCAATTAGAGTCTCCATCCAGTATTTGCTCACTGCTTAGCATTTCATTTGTAAAACTGACTGTAGAGAAAAGTTGGAAAAAATAGAGGGTGTAGTAACAACACTTTTCTTTGTAGCTGGCGCACCCCTCCCCACGCCTGTGCTCTGCTTGTAAAACGGGCAAGAAAAATAAATTGTCTAGCTTGTATCATGGAAGAAGCAGAAAGAAAGTTATGAAGAATCTCCAAAAAGGCGGGAGGGTCAAAGATTCTCAACACCTTATTTTCCATGGAAAATAAGGAAAGTGCATGCTATGATTCTGACTATCTGTGGAGAAGAGTGGCCTTTAACGGCTAATTTGTCTGAGATGAGATTCTTAACCTTTTTTTAACTTATCACATATTTGTTTACTTATTTTGTGTGCATGAGGCAGGGTGGGGTGGAGGTCAGAAGACAACCTGAGAGAATCTGTTCTTTTCTTCAGACGTGCAGGTCTTGGGAATTAAACACCGGTCATCAGGCTTGGTATCAGGCACTCTTAAGTGCTCAGTCATCTTGCTGGCCTGGTACCTAATAATTTTGATTCCACAGTGAATCATGTTTATAGTTCTATGGCTAGGCGGTACTTAGGAAACTAAATCTACATGATCAGTGTCACATTATTTATGTAAATATAAACATATTCAATATAGCTTTTACATCTTTTGGGGGAAATAAATTCCCCCTTCAGGGGACTCGCCAGGCAGTGTCTTCAGGCTTCACTGTCCTTGACATTTCAGTGGTATCCGCTGTGGTCCTGTGAGCTCCCTGCTGGCCTTCTCTGTAAGACAAACTCCATGAAGATATAGAGTCTTCCTGAGAGAGGCTTTAGAAATAGATGCTGTGTCGTGCCAGTGCCATGTGTTTTGTAGTAGCTAAGGAATAAATGTGGAGTGCTGGTATCTGTGACTCAGGAGTGGACTAATTGATATTAAAGTCTTAGCTAAAATCCCAGCTCCATTCTGTCACTCAGAAAATTTTTGTCCTTATTGTTTCTTTAGGGCAACAACATATACATTTATTACCTGTTGTACTTGACTAAACTTGTATAGAAATGCCACAAGGTGATTGATATTAGCGTTTGAGGAAGAACAATTTGCAAGTAGAAGGTATTTTTTGAATTGCAGATATGTATTGATGAAGATATTTTGTCTTCTTGGACTTGTGTTCTCATTGACATGATGATAGAGTCTGAGTTATTTTTTATTATTTTTATTTTATGTGTATGTGTGTATTGCCTGCATGTAGGTAAGTGCACCCATGTCATGCAATGCCCGTGGAGGTCAGAAGAGGCTGTCGGATCCACTGGGACTGGAGTTATGGACAGTTGTTAGCTGCCATGTGGGTGCTGGGATTCAAACTCGGGTCTTCTGCAAGAACAACCAGTGTTCTTAACCGCTGAGCCATTTCTCCAGCCCCGAGTCTGAGTTATTTTTACCATATGCAGAGAAGGAGACTGAGAGGTCTATATGGCTTATCCATGCCCAATAATAGTAGTACTGGGATTAGAAATCAAGTTTTTCAAATCTGAGCCTAATATGTAAAGCTATCCTTCTAAACTTCTTTAAACAAGAGAGTAAACACTTTTCAGTACTTCATGTAAATATGGGGTAAAATATATTGCTTAACCAGAGGAGAAAACTATCACGGCAGGACAAAGCCCTCAAGTAGGACAGATAGTCTTAGAGGGTCTCAGGAACCTGTGACAAGGCTTCTTCTGAGCCAGATTTTACCTGGGGCACCTATCATGTCTGTGAACACACAGAGCTTACTCTGGGATCAGCTGTTTCCTTTCACACTTATCTTCTGACACTTCTGCCACACCACCTTTCTTAAGGCCCCAAGCATATGCCTGCTTCCTTAATAAATAGTAATTTGAGCTATCCACGTGCACGATCTTCAAAAAGGCTGAAAAATATAAATACAATCACAAGCTGTCTTAGGAAAGAATTTTTGTTTTCACATAAAAATGGTAACTTGGGGCTGGGGAGATGGCTAAGTGGTTAAGAATGCTGGTTGTTCTTGCAGAAGACCTAGGTTCGAATCTCAGCACCCACATGGCAGATAACTGTCTATAACTCCAGTTCCAGGGGATTCGACAGCCTCTTCTGTCCTCTGTGGGCATTGCACTACGTGGGTGCACTTACCTACTTGCAGGCAATGCATGCATACAGATAAAATAAAAATAATACACAAAATATTTTAAAAAATGATACAACACAGGTGCACTCACATACATGTAGGCAATACACTCATACACATAACATAAAAATAATAAATAAAATATTTTTAATGGTAACTTTAAGAGAATCTCTGTTCAGATCAGTGCAAAGCTCTGTCTGGTACTAATTTTATCTTCAGGAAAGGGCTGTTGTGGCTGTGTATGCTTCTATATTCCCTTGGGATGCTGAGGCTTTTGATCACTCTCCATTACTTGAATTTTCTATTTTGTATCCCTGACCATAGTGCATGGATTCAGTGGTACTTATATGTCTTCTTTGTTCTTGAGGCTACAAAGGGATTTAAAAAAAAAAATAGTAAA
>NW_008351346.1:1005319-1008729 GCF_000622305.1 Nannospalax galili | reverse complement strand
GAGAGAGAGAGAGAGAGAGAGAGAGAGAGAGAGAGAGAGAGAGACTAAATCAGAGCCTGTGTCTGTCAGATTCCAGCCTCTGCTATTTTCAGGAAACCAGGCAGCTTGGCAAGAAGTAAGAATTAAAACTGAGCAAGGCTAAAGCTAAGAGCCAACTGGGATAAGACATAGAGTTCTGTGATTTTAGAAGATGCTTCAATTCTGTAGTTAAAAGAAAAAAGAGTTGGAAAAGTAATTTCAGGGAGTTGTAGAAAAGAGAAAACAGTTTATAGATCTCTTAGCGTGAGGATTTGGAGAGTTGTTAGTAAATTTTATTGTTTTAATTTCAGGATGAATCAGCATTGCCTAAAGCATCCCAGCTGTCACCGTCAGCAAGAGAACGGCAAGATCGGATTCAGCCAAGAACTTTGGGCAAAGACAATTTAATTCCTTCCCTCTCCTTCCCTTTCTACTTCCTTTATCATCATCCCATCTGTGGAATGATGTGGTTTGTGAGGGGCGGAAACGTAGTGGCTATGGTGGTTAATCTTAATTGTCAACTTGACTGTGCTGAGGGGATGACTGGATAACTGGCCAAACATTATTTCAGGGCATGCCTGTGGAGGCCATTTTAGATGGATCAGCCCTGGAATCAATAGACTAGGTAAAGGGAGTGGAAACCATCTAGTCCTTCAAGAGATGGACAGAACAAAAAAGAGGCAGGATGGGTGTTTATATCTCTGTTTGAGCTGGGCTTGCCCTTAGACACTGGCATGCTTGGGTCTCAGGTCTTTGGGTTCGGACTGAACTATGTTATCAACTCTTCTAGTCTTCCACCTTGCAGATGGCATGTGGTGGGTCTGCATGGAATATATATATATATATACACACACAAAATCAAACAAAGTTACTGTGACAATTATTTAGGGTGATGGTAGTCCAATGAGAAAAATGGAGGAAATGTAAATAACAAAACCATTTTTCATCCTTTTCTCTGGCACTTTTAAATTTATTTTTTACTTTTATTTGGTAGGTAAGGTGATTTACTATGTTGTGATATACTTGCAAGTTATGATTTCCAGATAGTGTATGGGGCGTGTATTAAAAATAACTTTGTGTTTGTTATTATTTTGCTTTGTTTTTGAAGTCCTGGTACCGGAGATTGTAACTAGGGACTCCTACATGCTATGCTGACAATCAATCATTGAGATGTACCTCCTAGCCTTCTTTTAAATTTTTATTTTGAGACATAGTCTGACTAAGTTGCCCAGGCTGTTCTTGAACTTGTGATTCTCTTGCCTCAGCCTCCCAATTGCTGTTCATATGAAGTCAAGATTACCTTGATGTCTCATCTGACAATTCTATCTTGTTTTTTTCTATCTTGTTTAAATTATCTTTATTTTATGCATATATGTGTATTGTCTGCATGTGTGCAAGCACACCTGTATCATGAAATGCCTATGGTGATCAGAAAAGGGTGTCAGATTCCCTGGAACTAGAGTTATAGAAGGTTGTTAGCCACCTTGTGGGTGCTGGGAATCAAACTTGGGTCTACTGGAAGAACAGTAAGTGTTCTTAACCGCTGAGCCATCTCTCCAGCCCTGACAATTCTATCTTATATCCATTTTCTAATCAACATGATGACTTTGATGTGGTTGAGAATTGCCGTAATTCTCAAATGGCCACACAGTGGTGCTTACTGTCACAGGCCATGGAAGTCTTTTCATCAAACCAAAGTTGAAAGAGGGAGGCAGAGACTGAGAGCTGGAAATGGGGACGTAAATTTCTGAAACTGGCGATCTCGCCAGTGTGGCTGAGCAGAAGATCCCACAGTGATGATCTAGGTCCCTGTTGAGAACAGGTTTGACTCAATGAGACCAACAATGAAATCATCAGTGTGTGAGCCATGCCATGAGTGACAAGAGCCTTGCAGTGGAGGAGGTGTCACTTACTGAATGTCACACACAAGGTCAAGGAGAAGCCCAGGTGGTCATATATGAACCAAAGCTATGGGTGAGAGCAAGGAGTCCATAGAGGAGAGGGATATGAAAGAGAGAAGACCCTGGCAGGATGATGACTCGGAAGAGAAAACACTTGACCTGCTCTTTAGACATAGAAAGGAGGGTCAGATATTACTCAGGGAAAACAAAATAAGGAACAAGATTGGATTTTCTCTCTTCATCAAAACCTCCAGGTAGATTTAAGAGTTAAATATGCAACAAAAAATAATAATAATAGAAAAAGTGTTTGTCGTATTAATCAGAACTCTCTAGAGAAACTGAACCAATAGGATTTATTTATTTATTTACTATAAAGATTTGTCTCAAGCTGTTATGGAGGCCAAGAAAACAGAATATTTGCAGTTGATAGACAGGATACTTACAAGATGGTGCTTATGTCCCAGGATGATTCTGAGTTCAAAGCAAGAAACCAGGTCCCAGCTTAGAAGCAAGTAAGCACGGAGGTAAGCTTTTCTGTTCTTCCACATTTTCTTCTATTCAGATCTGCAGTGAATTTGATAAGCCTCACACACCGTGGGGAGGATCATGGATTTTACCAAGTCTACTGATTCAAACATTATTCGCACCCAGGCCTGCCCCACACACATATAGAATAGTGTTTAAGCAAGTGTCTGGGTACCCTGTGACCATTCAGGTATTAACCTGACACAAAGCTACCCCTCACATACATTATACTTATTTGCACTGTTCATATACATATTTAAACATAAATTCAATGAAACTTTCAACAAGGAAACCTTTCTCAAACATTTTAAACAACTTAAAAAAATCAATTGTCATGGTACAGAGGTTCTAAGAAAGTGCTTGCCTAAATTGGTAAGGACCAAAATAAGTCAGTTTTTAATGGGTTGAAACTACAATTTCTATGGCAAAATATAATAATATCTTTATACTATAAAGAAACTTTTAGAAATTTTTTCTCACTTCTTTGTTTTCTGAGACAGGGATTCCCCACAGCCAAGCTGGCCTGCAGCTTTCTATGTAGACCAGACTGGGACTCCATCTTTAGAGTCCTGGGATTAAAGGAGTGTACCACCATGTCTGACTTAAAATACTTATAAAAAAAACAGACACCTCAAAGGAGAAAGGAGGAAAGCCAAATAAATTACTTGATAGAAAAATGAATACAAATGTAATTTTATATAACAAATACACCAGAAATCAATGGAGCATGATTTAAATTAAGACACAATTTTTAAAATCAATTTGACATAACTTAATAGATTATCAGATATTGTGAGAGTATAATGTTAGGGTCTGTGCTACAAGTTTGAGTTAATTTTTTTGCAGATTGTTAGAATATCAACTTTCTGTTTTATGTAAATACATTTTCTTTTTTGGTCTTTTTGAGACAGGGTCTCCCTGTAGCCCCAGCTGGCCTGAAACTCACTATGTAGACCAGGCTGGCCT
>NW_008351346.1:998848-1004139 GCF_000622305.1 Nannospalax galili | reverse complement strand
CATTTTCTTTTTTGGTCTTTTTGAGACAGGGTCTCCCTGTAGCCCCAGCTGGCCTGAAACTTGCTATGTAGACCATACTGGTCTTGAACTCACAGAGATCCATCTGTCTCTGCCTCCCAAGTACTAGGATTAAAGGCCTGTGCCACACCCAGCACAAATACATTTTAAATCAAAACTTTTGTAAAAGAATACACAGAGATAACTTGTATGAGTAATTTTTCTTTCTTGGTCTGGGTTAGCTCAATCAGAGTTCTCATTTTCAGTTCCATTCATTTACCTGAGAATTATAGAAGTTCATATTCTTAACAGCTGAATAATATTCCATTGAGTAATGTACCGCATTTTCATTATCCATTCATCAGTTTATGGACATCTTGGCTGTTTCTATTTCCTGGCCATTGTTAATACAACATCTGCCATAGAGAAAGCATCTCTATAGTAAGCAGGCCACCGAGTTTATTGAGAATATGCCCAGGAGTGCATGGCAAGTCTATTTCTAGTTTTGGGAGGAAATATCACAGTGACTTCCACAGTGAGTGTACAAGTTTGCATTGAGAGAGAGAGAGAGAGAGAGAGAGAGAACATGAAGTTGGGAGGGAAACATGGAGAGGAAAGAAGAGATTTGATTCAAATACTATGTAAGTAAATGAATCTTAAATTATTTTTAAAAAGAATGCACAATGGTTTAAATTACTGAAAGAAAATTTAAATCTTGCAATATAGGATCAGTAGCATCTAGAAAAGCAAATTTTAGATCAATGCTAGAAGTAATATTTGGTGAATATATAATTTGTGGGAAGATTCTCCAGAGAGGCAAATAAATGGGAGAATAAAAGAGACGTGTAGGGTGTTTTGTTTTGTTTTGTTTCATTTTGTTTGCTTGTCCGGTAGGGGGAAGGAAGATAAGGAAACCCCAGAGCAACTTCGTAGAAACAATTGAGAGCTTTTATCTGACTTAAAAACTCCTCTGTACATATAATTAGTTCCCTTTATATGTTGTTATAGTAATACATTTAGTATTTGAAATTGGACTTTCAAATAAAGTACCATCTATACAATGAGAAATAAAAAGATCACAGATGAACACTTAGATGAGATTTTACACAGTACTGAAACACCCTATGTCCAGACCAAAAAAACCAGTGCATCATCATCCTCCTAGGATCTGTCAAATGAAGGTCACATTGATTCCTTTGCCTGACTTGTACCCTTGCTACTGTAAGTGGGATGTACAGGATGATATCCGGGTCTAGTTTCGTTGGTCCCTTCTATTCAAGAGGTTCATTCTTCTTGTGTGAAACAGGATTTGCTTATTCTCTCATTACAGTATAACGTCCATTGAGTAAATATATCATTATTAACTCATTTTTTTCTATTATTGGTAGAGATTTGGGATACTTTTTTTCTGCGTGCCTTTCTAGTGAACATAAATATGCATATTGCTTGGTGTCTAAATTGCAACAAATTTAGTGGATAGTATTCACGTGTTTGTTTAGCTTCATTAGAGTCTTCCGAACTGTTCTCCATGTGATTGAGCTAATTCACACTTTATCAGTGAATGGAAGTTATTGTTGCTCCACAGTCTCATCAGCTTCAGTTTTGTCAGCGTTGTTTATTGTTGTTTTGGTTTCTTCAGTAAAGTCATTCTGATGGCTGTGTGTTTAATTCATCGTGAGTTTCACTTACATTTTCTTGGTGTCTATTAGAACTGAGCATGTTTCTGTTCATTATCAGTCATTTCAAAGGTACAGTCTGCTATTACAACCTCTCTATTCCTGGATGTAATTTCCTATTGGATCCCACTGAAAAGTAGTATTTTCTCCTAGGGCCTTCCAAACTGGTAAACCCTAAATGTGAAGTTTTGACTCTTCACTGTTAGGACCATGATGAAATCTTGATTGATGTTTCCATCTGTTTTTTGTTAGTTTTTTGGTTGGCGTATTGGTTACTGTCTCTAGAAGAAATGCAGTTCAAAGTTTCAGGATTAATTGCCTGTGACACCTGTCTTCCTCCTGAAATCCTGGCATTCTCAGTCTTCAATGTGTTACAAAGCCTGAACTTTGGCTTTTGTGTTCTCTGCTCTAAGAGACTGCTAGGGGATGTACCAAACTCACGCTTTCCTTTGCTTTTTGCACATTCTCTTGGCTAGCTCTTTCTAGTCTTGCCACCTGCAGCTCACTGACATACTCCAAAGAGAGAAACTGGGTATGGAATGTTGGGCTAACCTCAGTTTGTATTACTTTTCCTGAAGGCTTTGGTCCATCCTGTCCTGATCACCCCCAAAGCTTTCTGATATATTCACACACATGTTTTATAATTCTTACAATAGTTAAGTTCTTTCTGTGGGAACATGGCTTCTAGCAAAGTATTTTTTAGGAGGCAGTGATCTCACATTAAAAGTAATTTAAACTGGTCCTCAAGATAGCTAAGGTATACAAACAAAACAACTTGGCCTAGAACTATTACTCTGAGAGTCATCAGTAAAGTGAAATAAAGTTAATAGGGACAGCTTGACTGCAGTAAGAGAAAGAAAACTCTTTGAAGATCTCATTTATGAATTCACCTGGAAACAGTCAACTTGCTAGAAGAGCATTTGAAATATTCTGTTTAACAAAGAGAGACTTGCTATCATTCCATAAAACTCACTTAAGAAAGCAAGTGAACCAAACCTTTCATTTTTTGGCTGTTAGCCTTAGCATTTAACAGCTGTGCTATCCCTCCAGCCCATGACCCATGCTGGATAAAGATTTTCTAGTGTGCATACCCTCAGGTCATACATACACCTCAGCAACCCCTCAGTTATTTCGGTAAGTAAGCTCAATATATTCATTGGTTCCCCAGCAAAACTTTAATCAAACATTGGCTTGACACTAGAACCTTAAAAGGGAATAAGCATTGCTTAGCATCCCCAGGAAAAGAAGTCTCACAACTGATGGAAAATTTATTTGTTAATGATATTATGTCTCATAATTATTTTTTAAAAAGAGAAAATGAGAATGTAAATGTTGTTAAAAGGATATGTGAATGGAGATATTTTCCAAAATAGAAAAAAATGAGAAAGCCTAAGAAAGTGATGAAAGTCTGTATAGCTTTGTTATGATATATAAAGGATGAGACAAAAATAATATACACATAATCTTTAAAATTTCTATGGCCATAGTTTAGTCAACAAGTTTAGGGAACAAGATATTTAACTAGTCAAAGTTTACCTGAGAATATTTGGTTTTTTACCCAAGCCTTATCTACATAGCACATGATAATTAAAAGTGCCAGACTAGAAGCTGGGCATGGTGGCACATGCCTCTAATCGCAGCACTCTGGAGGCAGAGGCAGGCAGATCTCTATGAGTTCAGCCAGCCTGGTCTACATAGTGAGTTCCAGGACAGCTGGAGCTACAGGGAGACCCTGTCTCAAAAAGACAAAAAAAAAGTACCAGACTGATGGAACTAACCTTATTGGGATGTTTAACAGCCATGGTTTAAGGCCTATACTAATGTGGCTAACAGCCATAGTTTGAAGCCTATACTAATCTGGTCAGAGGGACTTAAAGGATACTTTTTGCCCCTTGCCCTCCAAGGTTGACTAAGTTCCAGGGGACATCTCTCAAAATTTCCTGTAACTGTGGTGAGTCACCTGGCCTCTTGTTCAGGGAGGCCATGGAGACCCCATGAGATGGACCTGAGCCAGTGTCCAGTCTACAAAGAGAAGGGTCAACTCAGAGGAAACATCTCATTCATGCTTCCAAGTGAAGCCAGACATGGTTGAGCAGGACCTTTGGACTTCCCTTTACATAGATGGAACTGGTAAAAGAAAGGAGCCAGGAGCTCCTCCCAAGCCCATGTGACCCTTGAGGAACAGACCCTCAAATGAGCTTAAGTGTAAAAATAAATTCATTTATTTGGGCCAACTGTACGGTCTTAAACACACAAAAGGAAAGTACAACCAAAGAGTAAAGTCATTGGTGTATTTATTTAAGAGCTCAAGGGATTACACTTCCAAGAGTTCAAGGGATTACACTTCCTAGACATTAGGCTTAAATCTATATAAAAACTGATTTAGACAATTATTTCTCATTGATGATTTTGTTCCTGACCAGAAAGTGCTGCTCAGATGTAAGACTTCAAATCCTTGTCTCCAATACTGTAGTGCCCACCTGTAGCTAAGGGAGACAAGAGCTATTGTTCTAAAATGATGGATAAATTTGTTTTCGCCCCCTATCTAGACACCTTTAAGAGGGAACTGACACTGATTCTAACCACTCCAACAGCTATCAAAAAGCAAATCCTGAATTAATCACTCTAGAGTCCAGCCTTGAAAGACAAAATAAAAATGAGGAAGAACCCAATAGAGGGATGCTTTTGGAAGCCCTTGTCAAGAAATTCCAATGGACTCTCATATGAACATTTGAAATTTGCCCTGTTCTTTTTTCTAGTTCCCTCTCTAGAACTTGTAATGCTAGTTATTCTTGCCTTTACTTCTTCACATCTCCTATCCAGGATTCAAGGACTTTCTTTTCCCCGGAGAGATAAGAGTTATGAAAGTTGGGAGTTTTTCAGATAGACCTACTGAAGGGGTACTCCAATTGCCTCACCCTGTGTCCCTGTTCAGCATGGAAGAAGCCAGAGCAGTCTGTGTCCCAATTCCCTATTGGCAATTTGGGTAAGCTCTTCAGAGGATGGCATAAGAATAGGAGGTAGGAATTGGCTAGGCAGTTAGGGTAAAAAGACCCCAAAGAAAAGTAGCCAGTTTCTTGGCTAAAACTCACAATGTCCTTGGGCCTCTTAGCAACATACTCTGTTCCAGAGGCCAAAAATGACAAAAATATTTGGGAGCTTTTATCTAATCCTTAAAAGATTTTAGGGTTACCTCTTCAGAGGGAGGAAATGTTAGAGTAGCCAAAAGACCAATAAAAAATAAATCAAAGAAATAAAAAAGAATAAAATAGTATAAACTGCACCAACTAGTTTTATTATCTTTAAGATTTTGGGTTAAGCACAATGGTGCATGCCTATAATTTTAGCACTCAGGAGGCAGAGGCAAGAATATCAGGAGTTCTAGGCCAGCCTCAGCTACATGAGTTGAGGCCAGTGGGGACTACATGAGATCCTGTCTTTAAAAAAAAGTTTAATTTAGTGTCATTTTTAAGGTTTTAATTTTTTGTTCATAGACTTTCTGGAGACTTTGGGTATGAAAATGTCTCTGTCAGGAAGGTTTCAAACTAAAACTAGTGCATCTGTGAGAAGTCTGGTAAAATCACAATGATAAAAAGAAACAAAAACACAAGGTTTTAA